>NC_142520.1:14229700-14312200 GCF_964205215.1 Stylophora pistillata
GAGGACAACTCCACAAGGAAGAGCCCACAGGTCAATTCAAGTGAGGTTGGCGATGTACGGGCGGTTGAATTGCAGTCTCGCAGTAATTTTGAACCGAAGTTGCATTGTAATTAGGTAACTTGACTCGACCATCAGGCAATACTCATTGATTGTTCATTACGATCGTTTGGTTTAAACCGAAAAATCGGTTGTAATGGAGATGAGTTTCATTCTGTAGATAAAGAAAGGTTACCCTCTTCGTTATGGTTTTAGCATCAACTAGTTCCAAGTGTTACTTTTTTTCAAAACTATGAACACATTTCCGAAATGATTACATATTTCTCGAAAGTTTCTTTAGTAGCAGACTGAATTTTCCACACAAAGGCTCAAATCATCGTAGCTAACTAATCTAGAAAATATCGTTCATGGTTCTGTTTACAATAGCTTAGCTGCTCTGCTAATAACTGACCTTCGAAGAAGACTGCAATCTTCTTTAGATGTGCCAGGAATTCATGTAATGAAGTTATTACTCATTTCTCTTCAATTAGCATTGTATTTAATCACAACATGAATTTAATTGTCTCATTCAATTCATGCACGGTGAACTTATTGCACGATGGTTTCATATTTCATATGTGACCTATTACGTATTGAGTGGATAAACTACTTTTTTTAAGTAGTATCTTGCTAATGTAATAGTAGCAGCCTCATTTAACATATGAATTTCTTGCTTATAAATGAATAGAATGATGAATAGATGGATGAATGCAGAATTAATGGAGAAATTAGTAGATTAAAAACAAAAATAAATTTCAGGTAAAATAAAAACCAGCACATTGGATATCTTGTTTATCAGTCACATTCACTTGGCTCATTTACCATCTTACAATCATAAATTAATCAAAGAGTTTGGATTTAAATTAGAGAAATGCTAACCAAAAGATGTCGTGAAATTCATAGAAAATAGAGATTTGGAAAGAAATTGCTTACACTAGATAATTTAAAGGAACAACGCATAGCGATGTAATGGCGGGATAATTACTCGAGCCCGTTTTCCAAATATCATCACAAAGGGAGCATTAGCATTGAAATGGAGTTCCATCAAATGAGAATACGAGTCGGGGAAATTATTAATTTTGCGTCCTCGAACCCATTTCTTCTAAAAAGGTAGAAGAGATTTCAAAGAGTTGTACTCAAAAGTGATGGTCTTTATGACGCTAATGCAGTGTGGGGGAAGGGGGAAGTCGTTTTGTAAGCTGGGAGCTAAACTATTGGCCGTTAATCGCCGTTGGTTTTCTTCCCAGTGGAAGATCGACCCTATTACACTCAAATTTAGCTCACGATCTGACTCAGAGCTTGTTATGGTAGAATTGTAATTATGTATGCTATTTGATACATGAGTGAAAAGTTCATGACATACGAGATAAGAATCATCAGCTAAAACAAGCTACGTGTTATCCGCGAATGAAAGCAAAGTAATAATTTCCACGAACGCAAAACAAAGAAAAAATTCTGAGTCTCCAGAAGGAACCGATGCCATGTGAGGACTCAGAATTCTTTTCTTGTCCTACACTCGAGAAAAGACGAAAAATATCTTTCTCCATTTCTTTGTCAAGCTGAAAACTTACAATTCTTCTCTTTACCAATAATTTCCATTTAAGCACACGAACAGGTGGGATACTCATATTAGCTGCTGATGGATAATACTGACATCAATTGGTTTGAGCCAGCTATCGTTCAACGGAGCTCATCACTCCTTTCTTGATAAATCATTGTTTTTTTATACATCTTTGCAAAATTTGAACTTCACAAAAATAATTTTATGCCGCGAATTTCCGGTTTTTATGAAGAAAAACATTATCCCACACCTACGGCAAGTAACTTTTTTAGTCATTGGTCCGTCTATCAAAAAAGAAAAAAAAGTGACACACGTCATGAACTATCGACCGATTATTATCATTTGCATTTAACTCTAGCTCCTACAAAATATTTTAAAATTCTTCTTGAAGTAATTACCGTTCCCGCGTACTTCCAACTAATTTTAACTGGATGATGAATTTAACTACATACAGCAAAATGTACAAAACCCTGGTTATATTAAGCGTGTTAGGTAAGTATTTCTGTTTTTCTGCAATAGCAATACCACCCAAGGACTTCGCTGTATCCATTTTCAAAAAATTCAGATCGACTTCATAACTTCCTCCGACACTTCCTTTCCCTTAAACATCCCTTCTATTAAACATTCCGCGGACAAAGGTTTTCAAGCTCTTCAGATTCACAATCTAGTCTACCAGATTATCTTTAAGATTTTTAGGATTAGTTTCGTAGCGTGTTTTCACTTTCCATGCACTACAAATGAATGAAATAAACGATTAGGAAGAATGCCAGGTTTATGGGGTAGAATCTTCATAAATATCTTTTGGCGTCGTGGCAGTCTGCAAAAAACCTTTAAGCAGCTTTATTTCGGATAACAGCAAAAATTCATTCTGTTGCTATCGTATTTTATGCACAAAATGGCTCATGTAATCGGTCGATGTTTTATCTTTTTGTTTTGTTTTCTTTTCTTTTCTTTTTTCTCCAAGCAACCGAACTTAACATCTAAGGTAAACTACGTTCGAATAAGTTTAAAGAGATGCAACGTCTAACATTAGCCTAAACGGGGGTTGGAAAAAACAGGTGACAGAGGTTTCACTCACCCCTCTGACTATCACTAATTTCAGCCACTCAGTCCGATAATTGATTGTCGCGGCAGAAGCTGATTGTTTAACGGTTACGTTCATTCATCCAAATTTAAGAGAAAAAACTACATACAAATTCTCCAATTTCAAAATTAAGTATATAAATTCAGCATATAACAAAAGACCACAGCTATAGGCTCTGACAATGAATATAAAATATGGTAAGGTAATATCTTTTGTCTGACACCGAATTTAATTCATTGAAATGGGCTGTCGATGAAGGGGCCCCTTCTGTCGTTTGGAATGAATTACAAATTCAAAATAGTCTGAAAACTCATTTTGCAAATGTGTATACAATGAAATGAAACCGCTATGGCATCGCAGCTAAAAAGGCTAAACAAAGGATTAAATCAAAATGCCCAAAATGTAATGCCTAGACTTCAATCCCGTTCAGTAAACGTGTATATTTAGGCCTACCTTTCATTACCCAGTTGAAAAGGCATAAATCCCAATTTATCGATATCGGGTTCGCACTTACCATCTGCTAACCATTTAGCTCCCACCAATGACAGGGACAAACTTTCTCCTCGCAATATCATTACAATGTCAGGAAGACAAGCGATGAGAATAAAGAAAAACATCAAGCAGGGGATTATTACTGCATCCAATACCAAATTATTAAATAACTAGCATCATAAGAATTGTTAGAAAGTAAGGGGAACTATAAATTATATTTTGAGAGTAAAAGAGTTAAACACCACCCCTTTTAGTTAAGGTAGGCCAAAGATAACTCTCGATTTTCATGGTGTATTTTCGACTCAAGCGTCTATAGGAAGTTCGCAACTTGCTCAGGCGCTTCACAACGAAGCCACCTGCTACGCAGACGAGTTATTACGACCTTGCATGAGAAATCTCCTCTTTAATCCACAAAATATTCCCCAGGGAAGTTCGAGTAAACCTTCAATAGCATTTAGTTTTGTCTTATTTTGGTATAAAACTTAACAGCGATATTTCGCTGTGGACACTGAATTGACCAATCAGAGCACGTCTTAACTTTGGCTATAATTATGCATATCTCGATTTTTTTCTAAATTTTCCTTACTTCATTGCAGTACATTTCTGTAAATTCCGTTAGATAACCATAAGTGACACGCTTCTTCAGTCACTTTATTTAGTACATTTCACGCGTCAACGAAATACTCTGAAGAACTGTTTCCCCTCACAACCGAAACTTGTTAGCCAAAGCTGTGACCCTGACAAAATGAATTATATTATATATATTTCGGTCAAAAAGATAAACTGAATTCATTTTCTTACATTCCTATTTCAGCTATCCAGACGTTACCTATCCAGTCCAATCAGCCGCCGGTATAGAAGGTGAGGCTGTGAAATTCCACGTAAATTATTGTGGCAACTAAATTCAGCTGTGATCTGTGTGATGTGGATTCTGGTGATTATACTCGTTGACACCTTTTCGAACGCACTCTTAAACACAAGCACCAAAAGAGGAACAAAGATCTACATGAGCAATTGATCAACCTTAAGAAATGCTCTTTATCTGAGAAAAGAAACTTTAACTGAACACTCAGTCCGACTCAAAGCAAAACTCTTTGTTCTTAATAAACGATCTCTAAAATCCACATAATTTTTTTTAATCACATGCAACGAGACTTTCACACGAATTTACATTTTATAAAGAACTCATAGGAATCTAACTATTAGTATTTCAAAATGATGACCGAGTCATCGATACGTCATCCTAAATTATTATTGCTGATGTTTATCCTCAATCAAAATTTGTAAACTTATATGAAATAGGATAATTCTGGTACATGCACCAGTCGTTGAATGAGAATTTATTGATTTGGAATTGTATTGAGTTGCATCAATCATTAAATAGCAAAGTATTGACATAAATTGCAAGGCACGAACAGCTAACAAGACAAATTCCTAGTCTAAACCAAACAACAGCCACTATTTAAAGTTCCTGCGATGAAAACCGTATTTAAATATGACTCAAGACTGGAAACTGAGCCCATTTTAATCAGGAAACTTACTTTCATTGGATGTTTTTATTTGTTACCTAGAGATTGGTATCGCGTGAAATAAAATAAAACTGATTAATTAATTCATGCTTTGAAGAGTTCGTTTTCCGATGCAGATTTTAAAATATATTTACATGATGTCCAATGCTCATTCCTTTTTCTTTTTTTTTTTTTCTTTTTTTTTTATAGTCACCCCTATTTGTTTTGAAAGTTCTTGCTACAAAATTGATAATTCACGTAAAACATGGAACGACAGCAGAAGCATTTGCCTGGAGCAGGGCGGTGACCTTGCTTCATTTGAAACCGATGATGAATGGGATTTTATCCATGGTGAGATTCAAAAGAGCAGTAAATCTAATTTCTTCTGGCATATTGGTCTGGTAAGAATAAGTGGAAACTGGACTTGGGTGAGTGGAAGACCACTGACTATTTGCAGAATGCTAAATTGCAACCTGAGTTCAAGTGGTAGAGATGAGGCTATGATAGGCACGAAGGGGGGCAACAGCCATGTTACAAATGAACACCAGGGACAACCACATGCAAGTTCTCCGGAAGAACCACACATTTGTGAGAAAGGTATCGCTACAATACAGCTGTATCGTACACTGTAATGAAAAAAGGTGCGCATTGATAGTCTCATCGCGCCAAGAATGACACAATTATGAGCAAGTGTCTAGCTGTGTGTGTAAGCAATAGTCTCCTTTATTTCCCAAAAGTGTAGGCAAATCATTTTGCTCAACTGTAGGTCCCAGAGATACATTAATCACTTTTCAATTCTTTAAATCACAAAATTAGAACTAATTCGGGCTCAGAATGAAATATAAAAGTAGGTTAGCATCTTGAAACTTTTCCTCAGCTTTTTTTTGTATACGCTATCTAGGTTTAGAGAAATAAATTTGGCGGTTGTTGGGATGACATCGTCATATTTTTTATAGATATCGCCAAAAACGGGAATCATCGTTTAACGCAATGTGTGGTTGAGCATTAGTACCCTTCGTCTATTTGCTGGTCATCCAGACCACTTCGTGTCTCTTTTATATCATTAATAGCTTATTATTAGCCTTTTCTAGGCGTTCATTTAGTCAAAGGGACTGCAACGGCGCGTTAGTGGAGGTGGAGCGAAACAAAAAAAAGGGAGCTCAGAAACAAATCATGTTATTTTTCACTTTACCATAAATTAACGACATTTGCTATTACGCTCCTATTATTAACCCTCTGGAACAAGCTATTTCCGTATTTTCCCACTTCTGCAGTGTAAATTTGTGACATTTTTTGTATGATGTAGTTTTGATCAATAATTTTCTCATAATAATTTATCATAATGAGGGCCCTCGCCATCGCCATCGCCATCGCCATCGCCATGGCCGTCGTCGTCGCCCTCGCCCTCGCCACTGTCATTGACGTTGCCGTTGCCATCGCCCTCGCCCTCTCCCTCATCAATATCAACGTCATCGTCGTCGTCATCGTCGTCAAGGGCATTTCAACAGCTGGTATGTGTTCCAAATAGTCGTTTACTGTCTGTGCACGTTGCTTTCAGGATTGTCACGCTTTATGAAACTACCAAACGCATTACTTTTTTTTTATTTTAATTTTAGGCAGATGTGTATGTTTCTAAATTTGGCCGAATCGATATCCCTAGAAGGAGTTCTATGCAGGTATCTGATTTTTCTATTCTAAACACATTAGCATATGATGCATTTTTCCAAATGGTGATATATACGTGATCCTTTCGCCTAAACTGCCATTATAGCAGTATGAAATAAGCATGATAAGGCTTCTTTATTCCGTCTTCCTAAACGGGTCTTTAACCAAAAAATATCCTTGGCACCATATGGACCTGCATGCTACACTTTTATCCTCTTGTTTGAAACGAGTTGTATCTAAGAGCTGGTCAAGTACCAAGTGAGGGAACATTTTATGCAATTTCAGGAGGCATTAACTATGTTTGAAGACTTCACTATCAAAATCCAGAACGTCACAAAAACTAGTGAAAGCAACCGCGGCATAAAAGAGGTCAAAGTAGCAAAAGAATCCATTCTTAGAGTGGCAGCAGCCTTTGAGGAATTTGCCCTTGATTATGGAAAGCAACACCTGAGTGAAATGAAGCCCTCAGAAAGGATAATTTATCCCAAGATGGGTGAGGTTACAGCCTTGGATTTCTTCGAATCAATTTCTCTTTTACCTACTGACTGGTTGACAGATCTAGACGACTAAATAACCTAATTGCCTGGATCAGGCTTAGCTTATTGACATTATTATTGGACCTCATCAATACATCCGTTTTTACTTAAATCTTTTGATTACACTCGTGTATCAGCTGTGTTTATAGAAGAAAATTAAAGGCACAGTTTGAAAGGATTTAATCAGATGAAAATGGAAATTCACGGGGCTCTATTTAGGGCGATTTGAATCCTTAACTAAAGTTAAAACTCTTCAAATGGACTTTTCATTAAACTTTTGTGAAATAATAGATTGCTCAGCAGCACCTAACGAACTCAAGGTATGAAAACTTGTCTAAATATCCAACAACATGCCTTCTTTCATGCGCAGCAATGGGTCAAAAATGGCATTTTATCCGCGCTGCGTATGAGACCAGCTTTACAAACCTTACTTGTAAAAAGTCCTTAATGGCCTCAATATTTTTTTGAGAAAGCGCACCGGAGAAGAAAACGGGTTTTTACAAATCTAGTCTGTATAGTACCTTTCCCTTATTAATCAATTTAAAAAAAATTCACACAAAAAAACAAATTGAAAAAGGTTGTAGTCGTTGAAAGATCGTGTTTATAAGGCCTGTATATTGCTTACAAAGTATGTGCATCCAACAAGACAATAACCCATTTTATGTCCACCGCGCAACGCTTGCAATTGTTATCAAAGGTTTTTTTTTTTTTTTGCCGGACAGTTTTGGGAATTCAAAGAGGCTACAACCAGAATACGAGTGACTTCCTCTTCGAGGAACAACGATGGCAAGTGAGGATCGATATTGCCTCTTGAAATTTTGAGGAAAATGGTTCGTACGAGCTAGTATATAAACCATTACAATTTTTAAGCTCTTTGGTTTCGCCGACCGAAGTCACTGTATCGATAAAATACTTAAAAAAATGCACTTTGCTAGTTTACCCCGTCTATTCTCTTTAATAATCCTTATGAAAATTTGAGTTATGCATGTTTTTTTTTTTTCGGTTGATTGCTTTTTTGTTGTTGTTTCTTTTGGGTTTTTAAAGGATCATTGGTAGTTGCAATTGTGTACGAGGATCTACATGAAATACTTCTGACGGATCAATCTATCAGAAGTAATGCAGACAACACAAGGTGATGTTATTTTCTTATTGTTCTATGTCGTTTACCTGCGAAATGCAGGACTTGGAAACACGTAGGTTCTAAGTTCAACCAGCCTGAACTTAAAACTTTTCAAAACCCAACAAGGGTTGGAAGTCTATGGTCATTACAGCTTCATGAAAATTTCGCTATAATCTACTAAAAGTATGCGATGTTACTTTCTCAGTTCTGGTTTATTTTCAAAATTAATTTTGTTTACAGGCATATCAACTCCAGGATAATGGCCGTAGCTATGGACCCAATGCCAGACAAATTGAGAGAAAATGTCAGATTAAAATTTGAAAACTTAAAGGTAACATTAACATCACTTTCTATGCGTTCTGTTGATTTATACTTACAAGATAAATTATATTTTTAGTTCTCGACAGCAGAGAAACACTGTATGTTTTGGAGTGGCTTCAGCGAAAGGTAAAAAAGAAATGCAATGCGTTACTGACCTTGCAATGGTATCTATTCTTTCTTGAATCAAATTATGGAGTAGTATGAATAAATGAAATATTTGCTAGCAAATAGGATTTCTATGTTTCTTATAACTTCCTCATTTGTTGTAGTTCTTAAGTTGCTATGAAAGCATAGACACTCCACCATTCACATGGCAACCGTCACTAGGCCCAAACCGAGCATGCGCTCTCGGCCTTGGCCATCTCAGATCACAAGAACACTCTTGTGGGTCCAGTTGTCCCAAAACTTTCTTAGAGAGAGTTTCAATTTTTTCCCCTCCCAGCCCGGCCCGGTTATACATGTGTTTGGCGTTTGTTTTGCCCTTACCTTTCCTGGGCTAAATTCAAGCAATTTCATTTTTTAATGTTGTTACTGGATTGAACTTATGTTACTTATTAAACTGGCTTTGGGTTTCTACCCATAGTCCTTTACGTTCAACCTTGGCTTGCTTATTGACCCGTGGCCCAGCAAACAGAGCTCAGGCAAAGCAGCATGACCAGCACTTATTTTCAAGCGGGTAGTTATAAGATGAGCATAAATGTTTTAAGTAAGATGGTTTGAACGGGTTACGTTACCACTTACCTCTCCCCCAAACAATATCGAATTCTGTGCGCTTTGTTTACTTAATTTTTCCAGTTCAGACGGCTTTTCAGAGGAAGGATGTCAGGTAGTTACAACAAAAAGCAACTCTAAAGAAACAATTTGCCGCTGCAATCATTTGACTCATTTTGCTGTTTTAATGGACTACGACGGTGGTACAAAGGTATTCGAGTAAATTTTTCCCTGCTATATAGTTTCATTGGCTCAATAAATAAAACTCAATTTACTCTTTTAAAATTCTCCTGACACAGCTCACCGAGGAGGACGAAACGATTCAGGAAATCATCACTTACATAGGGTTATGCATTTCCATCATTGGGATACTTTTAACATTAATACTTTATTCTTGCCTCACGTAAGTATTGTACCTAAATGGTAATGAAATAGATCCTTAACTTCCCTTAAATATAATGCAGTGAAATTAGATCGACAATCTCCACGCAATTAGAAAAATGCCTGTCGGATAATTTACAAAATTCAACTATATTTCATGCTCCATCAAAAGGGGTTAAACAGTTCATGATCTCAAGATTTATGGATTTTGTCCGTGTTAGTCTTTTTCTTCGCAATATTTTCCTTTTTTGTACTTTCTGAAGCTACCTATTGATTTTTGTTTTGCTTTCCTTTCCTGTCAAGATTTAGTTGAGAAATTTTGCTTTATCTTGCCATTTAAGTTGGTAGTGCGTTGATGTTCTTTTTGCATTCAGTGTGTATTTCTTATTGTTGTTTTTGTCTTTTCTAATTCACTCTTTCTTTACTTTTCTCTCTCTAGAGACTTTCGTCAACCTCTTTCTCAAATTCGATTGAGTGTTTCAATGTCCCTCGGAGCTGGGCAGATCACCTTTCTCGCCGGAATAGATGCCACAGAAAGCAAAGTTAGTGGCCTCTCTTTCTATCCATTGAATTAGTTAACTGTTTGCACCGTTGATATCTTGTCCAAAGAATCAGGATAAAAACTGGACAAAAATCTTTCTTTCCACAGGCTGTCTGTGTAGTAGTGGCTGCTCTTATGCAGTATTTCCTCGTGGCTGCATTCTGTTGGATGTTGGTCGAAGGAATTTACCTCTACATGTTTGTGGTGAAAGTTCACAACATCAACACCAAGATGTGCATGTATCACGTCATCTCATGGGGTAAGTTCGAATTATTTTACATCATGCGCTGGTTGCTATAACCATGCATTTAGATCTCCATCTGACTTCCTACTATCTTTATGGGCAGGTTTTCCCATGATCATGGTGGCCATTTCACTTTGCATCGCTGCTGGGAAAGAAGGAATACAAAGTTATACCAGTGATAAATAGTAATTATTATTCTTCTGCATTATTCTTCCCCTTCTCCTTCTCTCTCTTCTTTTAATACATGACATTTTTTTCTTTCCCTTTTTTCCTTTGGCTTTTATATATCCTGATATGAGTAGTATGTTGCGCCTGACTGGCAACTTCGTTGTGTAGGTGTACGAGGGGTTATTAGGGTAAAGGGTTAAAATTAGCGTTGGTGTACGAGGGGGTTATTAGGGTTAGGGTTAAAATTCATATAGCTGTACGAGGGGTTTTTAAGGTTTTAGGGTTGTAGGAGGGGTTAGCGTTAAATTTCGCTTAGGTTCGTGAGTAGGGTTTTCAAAATTTAACGGTACAAAGATAACGAAAGAATCCAAGATTGCGGCGAGATTAATTTGCAACATCTGTTTTTTGCATATGGTTTATTTGTTCAATCTGCACGATATTTGAGTTGTAATTAGGTAACATAAGCTAGAAAAGCTGTCATCATGTCTTTGTATAATTGATGGAAAGTAGTTTGTTCTCCCACGTTGGAATCATAGGTTTCAATTTCATCAATGTATTTAGTCACTTGTCTGCGTATTTCACAAAGATCTTGCGTGATAGCTTTTTCTTTTACAATGGCAAATAATTCTTCTAGGACGGCTCCGGTCCACTGGGGATTCTGTCCAATATCTTCGTCCAAACAGTTGTTTTTTCAGATGACATGGTGTATGAAGTGTTTGTAGAATGTAAGATGAAGCTATACATAAATGTGTTTGAACGTAAATGTCACTCGAGTATTGATTGACAAGCTATCATCATGTCTCCGTACAATTGATGGAAAGTAGATTGTTATCCGACGTTGGAATCATAGGTTTAGGGCAACTTCCGCGCGGTCTGGGTCTGAGTGATTCGACCGAGTGGGTTCTAATTAAATATTCATACGGCGTAGGTGCGTGAGGGGGGTTTTAGGGTGTATTCATGCGGCGTAGGTGAACGAGGGGATTAGGGTTGTTGGGGCTTAGGGTTGTTGGGGCTAGGGTTGTTTGGGAGGTTAGGGTTAGATTTCACGTTGGTTCGTGTGTAGGGTTTTTTCGCATCTTATTTTAAAAAATAACGGTTTTCTGAAAACAATGGGAACAAAATCCATTCATCCATAAATCCATCCATCCCAAAAGTCCATCCACGTATGGATGAGGGCGACACCAGAGCTATTTCATTGACTCCCTGTCTGTCCAAAGTCCTTGACCAGGATTTATTCAACGCTTTTAATCTGTGTTTCCTTCCTACATCTCTCATACATTTCCTTCTAATTTTCAAGTGTGGATACTCTATTGTCCTAGAACCGGTATGGGTAGTTGCGTGATACCGTGTATCATTCATAATAAACACCCATATTTCGTCTATCCACTTTGGTTTCTAGAGTGCACTTATTATTTTTAAATTGTCCTGCTAAAACGCTTCTCTCTATTTCTTCTTCTTTTAGTACACACCATTCGCATTGACCGCAGTCACAGAAGAAATCGTAAAAGTCAGACATTATAATACTGACCAAGAGTTCATAGCGACAAGGTCTACCCGAACACTTTGACAGCTTTTCAATCCCTTTGTCTTACGATCGACGATCGTAGATCTCTTACATTTTTTAAACGTAAAAGTAATACGTCCTAAATAACCTGTACCACATGCGTGTCAAAACCTTTTGGGACTCTTATAAATACAACTTCTGGTTACAGCCTTAGTCGGTTAGATTAGTATGTCTAACCCACGATACCCAAACGCGTAATATAGGGACCATTCTCTTTTCCCTGTGTTGTGTGACAATAAACATTACATATGCGAAAACAGTGTGTTAGAGTTAACCCCTCCGCCATCTTGGATTCTTTTGATCCCATTGTTTTGAGGAAACCGTTATTTTTTAAAATAAGATGCGAAAAAACCCTACACACGAACCAACGTGAAATCTAATCCTAACCTCCCCAACAACCCTAAACCCCAACAACCCTAATCCCCTCGTTCACCTACGTCGCATGAATTAACCTTAAAATCCCCCTCGCGCACCTACGCCGTATGAATATTTAATTAGAACCCACTTGGTCGAGTCACTCAGACCCAGACCGCGCGGAAGTCTCCCGAAACCTATGATTCCAACGTGGGAGAACAATCCACTTTCCATCAATTGTACAGAGACGTGATGACAGCTTGTCAATCAATACTCGAGTGACATTTACTTTCAAACACATTTATGTATAGCTTCATCTTACATTCTACAAACACTTCATACACCATGTCATCTGAAAAACAACTGTTTGGACGAAGATATTGAACAGAATCCCCAGTGGGCCGGAGCCGTCCTAGACGAATTATTTGCCATTGTAAAAGAAAAAGCTATCACGCAAGATCTCCGTGAAATACGCAGACAAGTGACTAAACACATTGATGAAATTGAAACCTATGATTCCAACGTGGGAGAACAAACTACTTTCCATCAATTATACAAAGACATGATGACACCTTTTCTAGCTTATGTTACCTATTTATAACTCAAATATCGTGCAGAGTGAACAAATAAACCATATGCATAAAACAGATCCTGCAAATTAATCTCGCCGTCATCTTGGATTCTTTCGATATCTTTTTACCGTTAAATTTTGAAAACCCTACTCACGAACCTACGCGAAATTTAACGCTAACCCCTCCTACAACCCTAAAACCTTAAAAACCCCTCGTATAGCTACATGAATTTTAACCCTAACCCTAATAACCCCCTCGTACACCAACGCTAATTTTAACCCTAACCCTAATAACCCCACGTACACCTACACGGTATGAATAAAGTAACCTCGACCGAGACACTCGGACCCAGGCCTCTACGAAGTTGCCAGTCAGGCGCAACATACTACTGATATGGGTATCGTTTCATTCGCTGCAACTTGTTTTTCTTTCTTGTCTTTCATTTCTCCGTGTTTAGCTGTTGGCTATCCTCAAGTAAGAACCTTATCTGGATATTCGTCGCCTTTGTGACGTTCATTGAAGTAGTGAGTTTATGATTAGCCTACGCGATTGTAGCTGGTATACTCATACTCGTTATTACCAGATACTTCTTTCTCTTTCACGAACATTAAAAGATGAATTCCATATTTCTGAAAGTGATGATCCTTTCACGGTATTCGCCATCTTCCCTATCCTACATGTACTTACCCACAAGACACTTTGGGTTTTGCTACAGAATGCAGGGAAGCTAATCTCACTTGAACTTAATAATGGCTCGTTATTGCGGAGAAGTCCTGATAAGACAATCTGCTCAAAGCATAAGATGGATTAATCAAATCTGCAAACGTTTGCTGCCTAATTAAAGAGAAGAACCTTCTCCCCCTTCTTTCTCAGTTTGATTTAATTTTTTTGTTTTGGTTTTACTTTGACATGGAACAAACTCTTTCCGCGCCAGAGTAGCACATGAAACAGCACTAAAAGAGAGGAGGGAGCAGGAAGAGTTGGAGAGATTAGATAGATAGCAAAACACTATATTAACTAATTCAATAAAGAATTGGTTAGTTTTGGTTCGCAGGTCGGGAGTTGTGTTTCTGGTACAGGATTCAGTTTGTTTTCTCCTTGCACTACGCTTGTTATCAAGCGAATAACGTGATTGGCTATTCGACTACCATATCTAGATACTCGTATATTTTTAATGCACTTTTATTTTAGCTGAACATCTTGATACTCGTGCGAGTCATAAAGGAGATGACCACAATGGTGCAGCCAACAGGGGGGGACAACCATGTACAGCAAATACGGTAAGATTCACTTTACTAAATGTAAACAGAATAATATAAGATCTTGTAAGGCTACTTTCGCCTAGCGTCCTCATTCCTTAATCAGTGAAGCATTTAGATATCTGATGATAACAAATCATTTTGAAAGGAACAACAACCGATTTATAAACTCCTATAACCCCTTTAATTAAAAGCTGGATCACTGGATTATGCAAGTCATGAGTTTTCGTTGGCGTAGCCATCATGGGTTATGAGCCACTATACCATGCTCTACAAATATGGTAAGTGTACCATGCTCTAGAAATATGGCAAGTGTTTTTCGTTCTTACAACAAAAAAAAAATAGAGATAATTAGAGCCTCGTTCGCTATCTATTTATCTCATATCCGACAAGCGCAAGTGGAATAATTGCTTATCATTATCTTTTTTTTAGACTTGGTATCAAGGCCTGCCTGGTAATGACTCCCCTACTGGGTGTCACTTGGCTGTTTGGTCTGCTTTCGCCTGTAGACAAGGTTTTCGTATACATCTTCACAATACTCAATTCTACTCAGGTGGGTGTTCAATGGTAACTCTCAGATATCAATCATTCTCGATTATTTCATTTACATTTTTAGCAAACGAGGGACACTTTTACAATGGCTAGATGATAATTCTTTAGAAATTTTAAAACAAAAAGCTGATAACAGTTCTAGAAGGGAGAGCTTTCTTCTTTCATTTATAAGATCTGCGTTTTTCCTTCCTTATTACATGTTTATTTCTAATCATATTCCGGCCAATCTAAATAGATATTTAGATAATTAAGTTACCTCATTGCTTGTGCGTGAACAAACCTCGAGCAACCCTCTATCACTTCCTACCAGGATAAGGTACTGCAAAATAAAAGAAAAAAAGATTATCTATGTCTTTGCTACAGGGTCTCTTGATTTTCGTCCTACACTGCATGCGAAATTCTCAGGTAAGAAAAAACATTAAACTGAGTATGATCAAACTGAAGATTAGAAAGTTTCATTGTGCGAACAAATAAGCGAATGCTAAGAAGTATATTTGTTATTGCTCGTCTATCTGCAGATCAGAGAGCGATTCAAAAGAAGGATGAACATGGTTTTTCCATCTTGTACAAAACAAAACTCCATAAAGAAGAGCTCAAAGATCAAACCAAATGAGGTCGGCGATGTATGGGCAGTTGAGCTGCAAGCTTGCGGTGAATGTGAATGGAAATTGCACTGAACCAGTAAAGCTGGCCCCAACCGTCCGGAAACAAAAGTCCCTTTTTAAGTACGATCGTATTTCAGTTACATCTGTTAAGTCGTTCTGCTCTTCAGTGTTCTGGCACTCAACCAGTTGTAAATTTCAACTTCTTGTTAATGATTTTCAATTATTTCTGTAGCCGATCGTGTATTAGAAAGAAAGGCATTTTCACCTGCATGATAGTCCGCGAAAAAGGTGGATATGGCGTATTTTGTAATAAATTAACCTAGAAACTATCCTTAGTCCTTAAACTTAGAAAAGATCTAGTGGTTCAATATGTTCTCGAGTGGCTCTCGAAGAAGTTTAAACTCTAGCTTCCTTAGACAAGACGAGATTTTTTTATTAGGAAATCGCAACTCATCTTTCTTTAAATAGCGCTCTAACAAGCACTTTTAACTGTATTTGCCTAATGACTTTTGCGCGCTAAGTGTTTGCGCTTACTGCATGATGACTTTATATTTGTCGTTTTACATAATTGTCGAGTTGAGAAAGTACTCGTTCGCCCCTCTCATTATTGTTATTATAATACTTTTAGAAGTGGCAAATAATTAAGGCTGACATTTATTTACTGGGTCCAATTCATCAAGAGTGTTTTGATTTGCACGAGTGGTTCACAACACAACACTAATAGAAGGAAAAATTCCAGTTCAATTGCTGAAAATGAAGCAGAATATCCTTTTTGCCGTGTTTCCATGGCTTGTGCTATAGGAGAATGCCTACCCACTCTAGAATTTCGCATAAATCTCAATTTTGCATAGCAGATTTCTGCAAAAACAGAGCTAGCAATGAAAGAACAATTTCTAAAATGGCAAATACAGTGAAATTAGGAATGAGCAATGTCCGTAAACAAATGCGAAGTTCTGGATGGAAGACCACCTTGCTCTTTTATATCCCTTGTCCTTTCCCTCTCCATCATTCGTTCGTCCCTTCCTCCGCCCCCCATAAATTTGAATAGTCCGCCCCTTGAGGGAAGTGTGCCTTACTAACTTTCGATTCAGTCTCCGATTTCTAGGCTTTATCATCAAAATGAAACCTCATAGATTTTTCAAGGCAAGTGAGGGGGCAAGATACAAAGCTCAACTAGTAGTTTGTTGCTTAAAAATCCTGCATAGTCAAAGATTTGCAGGATGAGTCCTTGTGGACAGAGAGATGTTCCCTTGTAACGACTGATAAAGTCTTACCTGCGGAAAATTTTCATATTCATGATTGTTATATAGACTTTAGAAAGCTAAATTCTACGAAGATCAAAGCCATCAACTCCGGTAGTATTTGTGAACTATTTACTTTGATTTTTTAACTTCCTGTGACACTCAGGAAAATGAAACCGGATAAAGAAATTTGGGGATTTTTTTCTCGAAGTTAGGCTCACAATGTTTTTAAGTTTACATACAATGCCAAATGATTAAAAAAATCGTAACAACTGCTTAATGGCTAAACCACATTTAGGATAAATAACACGATAGCTTAGGTGCTATCTTTTCAAGCTGTAGTGAAAAGATATCAAAAGGGAAACACTTATATTGTTGCTTCTCTTTGATACGTCAGATGGCCGCGGCTCCAAACGTTCGACATTCTTTGCCAAGCAATGGAAGTCAAGCATTTTAAAAGCGTTTGTGGAAACTCCATGCTCAAGAAGTAGAAAAGACCTTTGTACCCTAGCCGCATCCTGCGAGCTTCGAAACTGAACATAACACAATCGAAGCTTCTATATTTGTTGATTTAGCAGGTATTAGGTTAGAAAGATGCAAAAACTAAACATTCGACCCAGCGTTAGGAAAAAGTGGATATATTACGCCGGCTTCAATTAAAATAATAATACAAGGAACGAGAAACTGATTACACGACAAAAGTAGAAATAACAAAAACTTTTTCAAGTAAGCCAAAAGTGAATAAGCGAAAGACTAGCATATAATTACGTAAAGACACCTGGAATAATTCAATAACACAAAACAAGAAATGAGAATACTTTAGAAAATCTGGCACAATTTTAAACAAAAAACGAAATACCTTATTGCGATTTAATTGCCTCTTTCAATCCATGCACGCTGAATTTTAGAACTTATTGCATGATGGTTTCATATTTCACATTTGACCTATTTCTTATTGAGTTGATAAACTACTTTTTTAAAGTAGTGTCTTGTTAATGTAATTGTAGCATTGTCATCTAACATTGAAATTTGTTGCTTATAAATGAATAGAAGGATGAATGCTGAATTAATGGCCAAATTAGTAGATCAAAAACAAAAATAAATTCAAGGTAAATAAAAGCCAACAGATTGGATATTTTGTATATCAGTTAAATTCATTTGGCTCATTTTGTCTTCTTTGCATCCCCCTGTTACGTAATACCATCTTACAGTCATAGATTAATCGAAGAGTTTGGATTTAAATTAGAGAAATGCTGACGAAAAAAGGGCGCGAAATTCATAGAAAATAGCAATTTGGAAAGAAATTGCTCACGCTAGATATTTTAAGGAAACAATGCATAGTGACTAAAATGCAGGATAAGTCAACCCGTTTTCCAAATACAATTACTAAGGGGACATAGCATTGAAATGGAGTTCCCTAAGATAAGAAAACGAGTCGGGGAATTGTAAATCTGACGGCTTCGAACCCGTTTCTTCTGAAAAGGTAGAAAATAGTTCAAACAGCTGGACTTAAAAGTGATGGTCTTCATGGCGCTAACGCCGTGTGGGGGAAGGGGGAAGGCGCTTTGTAAGCTGGGAGCTAAACTATTGGCCGTTAGTCGCCGTTGATTTTCTGCCCAGTTGAGAGTCGACCCTATTAAACTCGAATTTAGCTCACGATCTGACTCAGAGCCTGTCATGGTAGAATTTTAATTACGTATGTTAGTTACTGCATGAGCAAAAATTTAATGACATACGAGACATGTACAAGAATAATCAGCTAAAAAGAAAAGGAACATGTCATCTGCGAAATGACAGCAAAGTAATAATTTCCACGAGGGTGGGACAAAGAGAAAATTCTGTCCCTGTAAGGAATGGATTTCACATGGGGACTCAGAATTCTTAGTGTCACACGCTCGAGACAAGATGGAAAATATCTTTCTCCATTTCTTTACCGACCTCAGAACTTACTATCTTTCCTCTATTTACTAACAATTTCCATTCACGCTAACGAACAGGTGGGATACTCATATTAGCTGCCCGTGGATAATACTGACATAAATTGGTTTTAACAATCGTTAAACGGAGCTCATCACTCCATTCTTGATAAATAATTGTTTTTTTGATAGCATCTTTGTAAAATTTGAACTTTACAAATGTATACTCTTGTCGCGAATTTCCGGTTCTTCTAAAGAACAAAGATGCTCCACACCTGCTTCAAGTAACTTTTTTCCTTATTGGTCCGTCAATTGAAAGGAGAGACAGAAAACTTTGACTCACGTCACGAACTATCAATCGAGTATTATAATTTGCATTTAAGTCTTCCTCCTACAAAAGAGTTTGAAATACTTGAAGAAACTGCCGTTCTTGCGTACTCCCAAATACAACAAATTTTAGTGAACCGACAGCTGATCGCAGCAACTCATACGTAACTTGGGTTTCGTTAATTGGACGATGAATGGAATTATATACTGCACAATGTTCAGAACCCTGTTTATACTAAGCGCGCAAGGTAAGTATTTCCTGTTTGCCAGGTTAGTATTTCTGTTTTTTTCTTAAGTAGCAATAACACCCAAGAACTTGGCTACATCAATTTCCGAAAAAATTAAATCGATTGTAGAACTAGCCGAGATACTAACAAGGCAAATCCAACCGTAAAAGAAATAATATCAGGTGATGTTTATTTGACATCCTGATGACAGAACGATCCAAGCCCTACAGATACATACCCTACTGAGTCCTCCAGATTACCTTCAATAAACAGTTCTTTTAAGACTAGTTTTCTAGGGTCTTTTTTATTATTATTTTTTGCTTTCCATGCGATACAAAATAATGAAAAACATGCTGTAGAATATTATTTGCGTCGTAGCAGTCTGCCTAACAGCTTTAAGTGGCTTTATCTAGGATCACAGCACAAAATCGTTTCATTTCTCTCCTAGTTTTCATTCGCTTCGCTCACTCGGGAGAGATACAGAACTCGAAGATAAAATTCGTATCCCCGCGCTGCCATGTAATACCCTACATTTCTGACTCCAGTTCAAATTGATAATTTAGTGGATTTTTTTCTCTCTTTCCGCATGCTAATTGACCGTTTCCAGCCAAGTAGTCCGATGGTTGATGATTAGCAGAAGCTGATTAATTAAAGTCAACCTTCATATTTCATAAGAAGTTTATTTGATATAACTTTTTCAATAAAAACGAGCGATGAAAGGGAACGACGTTTCGACCTCTTCGAGGTCATTTTCAAGATCTGGTGATGAACAGAGATTAGCATATTAAAGAAATATAATAGTTTAAAAAACGGATGAAGATGTAACAAGCATTGAGAATGTGATAGAAATTATATAATTACAACAATTCAAAACAATATCTAGACCCCAGCCAGAGGTTCTAAAATATAAACTATAGGGATATATTTTTTTGACGCCAAATTTAAAGTATTAAAACTGGGATATCATTGAAATGTACCATCCTACCGTATGGAGTGGATTATGATCAATTCAAATGTGTCAATGTGTAGGAAAAATTAAATGAAAATGTTTTGGCTAAATTTCTCACTTCCGTTTAGTAGAATAGTCTGTAAATTTATGCTACTTACAACATTCTCCTTGTAAATTTAGAAAAGCTGCAGATAACTTTGGCTTTGTGTTTTAGTGTCAAATAATACACAAGCTGGTGAACGATAACATGGAGTTTATTATTTCCGTGGAGAGTTGAGATACTAAATTTGTTTGCTTACATCCCTACTTAGCTATCCAGACTTCGATGATGCAATCTGAGGGAGGAGGTAAGGGTGCTAAACTCCTAACTAAGCTGTTTTTTGGCATATAATTATGTTTCGATAAAAGTATATCTTGACAAAAACTGAACTGACTCTTATTCATAAAATAGTCGTTGAATGAAGATTGAGTAGGTTGGAAGTGCATTTGATGGCAACAATATATTAAACACCCAGGCCTTGACATAAATTGCTATGCCCGAGCAACCAAGGAAACAAACCCCTAGCTCAAACCCCTTAACCGCTACAATTTAAAAGTGCTGCAATGAAAAAAGGTCTGAAATTTATAGACTGGATACCGAGCTTATTTTTATCAAGGTAACTGTCTATAACGGAGATAAGAGACATTATTTTACTTTAAATGTATTTATATCCAACCTAGAGATTGGCATTGTGTGAAATAACGTGGAGCTGACTAACTTCACATTCGCAAGAGTTCGCTTTCCGGTGCAGAATTTGAGAGCTATTTACAAAAAAAATTCAAAGTTCATTCTCTTTTCTTTTGTTTCTATAGATACCAATAGTACTTGTTTTAAAAATTCCTGCTACAATTTTAATGCGTCATACGAAACATGGAACGAAAGCAGAAGAATTTGCCAGGGGCAGGGAGGTGACCTAGTTTCCATTGAAACCGAAGAAGAGTGGAATTTTATCAATGACACGATTCGACGTGATCGAGGAGAATGGTGGCACATCGGTCTGGTAAGAGAAAACAGGAGTTGGACCTGGGTGAGTGGAAAACCACTGAATATTTGTAAATGGGATGATAATCAGCTAATAATGAGGAATGGAACTAAGGCCGCGATACTGAAAAAGAAGCATCTGGACCGTTTTCCAAATGGAATGCTTAGAAGGAACTTTGATTTCGCGAATTTGCCATATATTTGTGAACTTCCCAAGGGTAAGAAAACATCACAGCTGTACGGTATACTGTAGGGCACGTTGAGAGTGTCATCACGCCACGTAGAAGATAGTTATGAACCAGCTACAACGTTAGCTGTGAGTTCCGTACGCCTCCTCAGCCCCTAGCATATATCAATCACTTTTTTCAGAAGTGATTCATATACGCCTTTTTTGCTTTTTTATGTGACTTAAAAGGGTTAAAACTCTTTAAGTCACAGAAAAAAAAAACAGAAAAGAGTAAGCATAAAAGTACTTTAGCATCGAGGCACCTTTCTTCATCGTGATATGACTTACGGTTGCTCGTACCAGTTTCCTCGCGCGGGGAATAGATCACTCTTGCGTTACGCGCGGGAGAAACGTGCGAAAGAAGCGCGAGATTAAAAGACGAAAATTTCAAACAAAGATGGCGGCGCGAGGATTTTTTTCTACTTATGTGAGAAGTTTACCTAAGAGCTTGTATTTGATGTGTCGAGCGGCCACTATGAATGCAGGAGATAGAAACTAAGATAAAGAAGACGATTTTCGGAGAGGTAAAGGTTGCTAGCTTCACTTCACATTTAAAAGAAAGATTCAATTGATATGCAATCTTGCGACGGCGAAAAAAGAAGAACTCAAGTGAAGGATAATCTACCTAAAGTGGAAGATGACTTTGAAACTTAAAGGAAAATAATATGATATAGCCAGAAGTCGTGTGTAGGATTTTTAAGATGAGCCCGGGAGGCTGTCTTGGACAGCTGTTTAATGATTTTCTTAGTAGCACAGGCGGCCCAAGCTCTCTTTGAGAAGCACACAAGGAACACAATTTGCATATTTATAAGGATTTGTATGGGATTTTCTACAAGATATCCACAGAGATAGTTAAAAGTGAAAATATTAAATAAAAATAGCTTACCTTGTTGCATACGTGTGTTGTTTGCTCCTGGTGTCGTTATTTTACCGATTTCACTTGATTTAAGCGGTTCTGTTTAATCCTGGTTTTCTATCTTGAAGAAAATCCCATACAAATCCTTATAAATATGCAAATAGTGCTCCTTGTATGGTTCTCAAAGAGAGCTTTGGCCGCCTGTGTTACTAGTAAACGTCTGTAAACATGAGATCGTATGCGCGCGCGCAAGCACGAGCAATTGTCAGCGGTAGCTATAACCGATCATGAGCAAATGTCGATCTTATAGAATCCAGATTGTTAAATGCGCGAGAACGCGCGTGGATATTGCTAAACTCACGAAAGGTATTGCATGAAAACAAGTCCGGTGACCCCTTCTTTTTATTGTTCCAATATGATAATAACATCGAAAGGAATCATCAGAAAAAAAAATTATATGAAAGGAAATTTGCGATGTCTGAAAATTGCCTTTTTTCTATATTTTCTGAAATTCCGCTCCGTATAATCTTTTAAAAATCTTTGTGCATTTTCCTTTTCAAGTGCCAAAAGCAATCACTGAAAAAATCATGGGGTCACCGGGTTAGTTTTTGAATTATTTAAGTCACGAGCTAAAAAATGCGTCTGAATAAGCCTATGAAAGCGTTGCCATGGAAACTGCTAGTGACGAAAGACACCTATATTTGGATGACCAATGATTGTATAATTCAACCCGTAAAAGTGTTCAACTGGTCTTGGTCAGTCTTTCTGTTGTATTCTTTCAAAGTTACAAACCATCAAAAAGATGAGAACCGGTACGAGCCACCTTAAAAGAAACTAGTTTGATGAGTGTTGAGGTGGCATCGCTGTCCTTTTTTCTTCAATATTGTATAACTTAAAAGAAACTAGTTTGGTGAGTGTTGAGGAGTCATCGATGTCCTTTTTTTTTCACGGCAGCGAACCCACGGGAATTATTTTTTTAACATGATGTTTAGTTGAGTCGCTGTTACAACTAATCCTACTTCTGATCAGTTAGACCACCTCCAGTCTAATTTCATATCATTTGTAATTTCAGCCTGTACCAAACGCTGAGTCAGTAAACGGGTAAACGAAGCGGATCTAAGGGATTTAAGTGAGGCTCGTTGAAATAAAGGCAGGAAAAAAAAGCAGAGAAAGCAAAAAGGACAAAAGAAGAAGATTGAAGTGGGGGGGGGGGGAGGGGGGAAGGGGGAAGCCTGGGCCGGGTTGCATAACGAAAGCGTGCGATACGCAAGATGGCTTAATTTCCTTTCCTTTTTTCGCTACGCCGTTACTTTCGTGAGGTTTAGTATTGCTCTTCGTTAAATTAATTAAACACCATGAACAGACTATGGATTTGTTTTTTTCTCTTTGGCAACTGTTTCAGTGAAAAACTCTTCCCAGGAAAACTACACGGCCTACGTTGGAATACCTTGCGCACTGAAATTTGGCAAAATGAGTTGGGTACAGAATTACAATTCTACTAATTACATTTGCAATCTTAACTGTACAATAACAGAATGTTTGAACGGGTCAATTGATGATCCCGTACCAGTAGGTTGCAGGAAAAGATGTTCTATGACATACAGACCATTGGTAGATCAATGCACCGAAATGATGTCCAAAGAAGGTTATTATCTTCAAACGTGCAACGTTACAAATTTTAACCTCAGAGGCGGCAAAGACACTTGCCAGTGTGTGGGAGATCAATGTAGTCGCAATTGCAGCAAGATACGGTGCACACAAATCTGCAAAGAAAGAAAAACTGGTGAGTGGGCTAATGCCTAATCGTCAGTACATAAAAGCCATAGGTTACAGGCTTTTATCTTTCATCGTTATGCAAACTATAGGTATGGTTAAAAAATTTATTTACAAGTTCGTTGTAAATTTGCAATGTGTCTCATATGGTCTTCAGGTTTTGGCAGATAGCGCTAATGACCGCTGTTTGAGAAAAATGCAATTAGGAAGACCATTTTGTTTTCTACTCTTTGCGTGTTCGGGAGATGAAACATGAGTTGGGACAATTATTTACTCTAACTTTAAGTTGATCGATAAAAGAATAAATCTAAAGCCTAGAAAATAAAGAGATTAAGGGATATTAGCGCATTGGCTGGGATATTTTGATTTGACTTTGCGCCTAATTAGTTTTCTTGTTTTTAATATTGTTATCATAATTTTTTTCGAAGCTATTAAGATCGAAAAAGCCAGTTTTCTAGTTCATTATATCAATCTAACTCGTACGCGACAAAGTATCATGGCAAACAACTCTTCTTTTCTTATTATTCGCGAGTGGTCTTTTAATGTGCAAAGCAAAAGGCGGTGCGTTATAACCGTTTGAATAAGCGGCTACGACAAAACCTCCTACATGTTTGCCAGAAGGCAAGAGGCACGTTTCGCTTATTCAAAGGGTTGTACGTAATAGTGGCTAGACGTGTTTTGCTTTCAATTTTGCGTTCATTTTTGCTTGCTAAAATCCCCATGCTGCCTGAGTTGAACTAAGAACTTTAAACCACGCAATAATAGCCCTTTTATGAGGACGACTCGGAAAAACATTTCCAAAATTGAAATTTCTGAATGCTTGCACAAGGATTCTCCTTCTTGGAGCCTCCTTTAGCAATTCATTATATCCTCTAACAATCGCTAAATAAAATAACTTGATTGATATCGTATGGTGAGTTTAAACCATGAGTAAACCACATGAAGGTAAGTCAACGAAAGCAGTTTGAAAGATAATGAGTTACGGACATCAAATTATAGATGGTGTCATCTATATACTATACCCTTAGTCTAGACTATCCTAATCTTAATCTACAGAAGCATCTTCACCTTCAACTCATGGAATACCACTTGCAACATCACCCTCGCCCTGGCCCTCACCCTCGCCCCCGCGCTTGCCCTCCCCTTCACCTTCACCATCACCATCACAGCTGCTGTCACCTTCGCTGTCATCAATAACAACATCATCGCCATCGCCATCGCCATCGCCATCGCTCTCGCTCTCCCTATCGCATGCACCCCCGCCATCGCCCTCGCCCTCGCCCTCGCCCTCTCCCTCGCCGTTGATATCGCTGTCGCTACCGCCGTCGCCCTCTTCCTTGCTCTCGCCCTCGCCCTCGCCCTCCCCCTTGCCCTTGCTCTCGCTCTCGCTCTCGCTCTCGCTCTCGCCCTCGCCATCGCCATCGCCATCGCCTTCGCCATCGCCATCGCCATCGCCAACGCCATCGCCATCGCCGTCGCCATCTCCAACGCCTTCGTTATCGTCATCGCCATCACTCTCACCATCATCAACATCCACATCTTCATCATCGTTAACGGCAGTTAAGCAGCTGGTATGTAGAATATGCAGTCACTTACTTTTTCTCTGCAGGTTACTTTTTATGGTATTCTGTGCGTCATAATTTTGACAAACACTTTTTTATGATTGTAGGCAGCTGAGTATGTCTCTGCACTTGGCAGAATTAATATTACGAGAAGACAATCTCTGCAGGTATCTATATATTTTAATTTAAAGGCATTCACGCATGATACGTGATTTGAAAAGGCAATGAATGAATATGTGATTCTCTGACACAACCCACAGCTTTAAGCAGCTTGACACGAGTTGTGTATATGAGCGTGGCAAAAATGTAGTATTGGTGCATTTTATGTATTTTCAGGAGGCAGTAAAGATGTTTGAAGACTTCACTATCAAAATCCAGAACGTCTTAAGAACTAGTGAAGGCAAGCCCAACGTAGAAGAAGTGAAAGGAGCAAAAGCATCCATCCTTAAAGTAGCAGCAGCCGTTGAGAAATTTGCCCTTGATTATGGAAAGCAACACCTGAATGACATGAAGCTAATGAGGATCATTTATCCCAAAATGGGTGAGGCTACAGCCTTGTTCTCGGATTTCTTAAAATCCATTTCTGTTACTTACTGACTGGTTGACAGGCGACTGAATAGTCTGATTGCCTAGATTAGGCTTAAGTAATAGACGTTATTGTTGGACCTCATCGTTGTAATCGTTTTTGTTCTAATCTTTTCATGCCTTATCTTTATTAAGGATTTCAATCCTTAATAAAGTTAAAACTCTCCAATTGGTCTTTTTATGAGAATTTTGTGAAATAATAGATTGCTTAGCAGCACTTAACGAACTCCAGTTATCAAAATGTGTCTAGATTTCTAACAAAATGATTTCTTTTATGCGCAGCACTGGCTCAAAATTGGTATTTTGCTTACGATGCGCATAACAGCAACAATTCTAACCTTCCAATACTGTCAGAGAAAACGCACCGGTGAAGGAAACGGGCTTTTACAATTTTAGTCTATGTAGTGCTGTTCACTTGTTAATCAATCTAAAGAAATTTTGGAAAAAATTAATTTTTGAAAAAGGTTGTATCCTTAGAAAGGTTGAGTCATTAGAAGGCCTGTACATTACATACAAAGCATGTGCATCCAACAAGAAACGAAACGTATGCAATTGTCATTAAATAATTTTTTTTTGCTCGACAGTTTTGGGAATTCAAAAAGTCTACTGCCAGAATGCGAGTGACTTCCTTTTCGAGGAAGAACGATGGCAAACGAGAATCGATATTGCCTCTTCAAATTCTGAGGAAAAGGGTTTGTACGAACTAGCATGTTAACAATTGCAAGTTTTAAATTACCTTGGTTCCGCCAACTGAAGTGGCCGTAGCGATAAAACTCATAAAACAAATGCACTATGCTAATTTACACTGTCTATTTTCTTTGATCATCCGCCTTCCTTATGTCACATACCTCAGAACCTGATGAAAATTTGAATTTTGTGTATTTGTTTTGGTTGACTGATTTTTCGTTGTTGTTTCTTTGGGGGTTTTAAAGGATCATTTGTGGTTGCGATTGTGCACGAGGATCTACATGAGTTACTTATGATGTATCAATCTATCAGAAGTAAAGCAGACAACACAAGGTGATGTTATTTTCGTGTTCTTCTATGTCGTTTACCTGAGAAACACAACACGGAAACGTGTAAGATCTAAGTTCAACCAACCTGAACTTAAAAACTTTCCAAAAGCCCAGGAAGGGTTGGAAGTATTTGGCCATTTCAGCTTCATAAAAATTTTTCTTGAATCTAATAGAAGTAGACGATGTTTCCGGCTTCATTAGTTCTCGTTCATTTTACAATAAAATTTTGTTTATAGGTTTATCAACTCCAAGATAATAGCAGTAGCCATGGACCCCAAACCAGACAAATTGCGAGAAAATGTCATCTTAAAGTTCGAAAACCTAAAGGTAACATTATTATCAGTTTCTATGCGTTGTATTGATTTATACTTACATGATAAATCATATTATCAGGTGTTGACAGCAGAGAAGCACTGTATGTCTTGGAGTGGCCTCAGCGAAAGGTGAAAAAAAAATGCAATACGTTATTGACCTTGCAATGGTAATTATTCTCTTTTTAATCAAATCATGGAAAATTATTAATAAATTTTTGCAGTCAAGTGGTTTGAGCGGGTGAAAACTTGCCTCTCCCCCAAACAATATTGAATTCTTTGCCCTTTGTTGACTATTTTTTTCCAGGTCAGACGGCTTTTCAGAGGAAGGATGCCAAGTAGTTACATCAAAAAGCAACTCAGAAGAAACAGTTTGCAGCTGCAATCATTTGACTCATTTTGCTGTCTTAATGGACTACGACGGTAGCACAAAGGTATTCGAGTAAACTTTTCCCTATTCAATAAATTCATTGACTCAATAAATCTAAATTTTCTATTTTGTTTTTTTCTTGACACAGCTCACAGAGGAGGATGAAACGATTTTGAAAATCATCACTTACATAGGATTATGCATTTCTATAATTGGGATACTTTTAACATCAATACTTTATTCTTGCTTCACGTAAGTAATGTAACTAAATATTGATGAAATAGATCCTTAACTCCCCTTAAATATGATGTAGAAAAATTAGATCGACAATCTCCACACAACTAAGAAAATGCATGTCGGATAATTTAAAAATTTCAGCTACATTCATCCTCCATCAAAAGAGATTAAACAGCTCATGATCTCGTGTTTTATGTATTTTGTTGGTTTCAGTCTTTTTCCTCGCAATATTTTCATTTTTTGTACTTTCTGAAGCTACGTATTGATTTTTGTTTTGCTTTGCTAACAAGTAAAAAAACGTACACCTTTAATGTTCTTAGTGGAAATCTAGTTACTAAGATTTCTGATTATTTCCAACTGTTTCTGATCATTGAAGACCTTAAAGTTAATTGTGCCTCCCTAGATTATTACAAACATGATTACTCTCATTTCAGTTAGGAAATGCTTGTTGATGAAGTATCTCACCTTGATTTCTCATCTATTTACAATAGTAATTTAAACACTAATCGCAAGTTTGATCTTTTGTATGACCAAATCGACTCTGTTTGCAAGAAGAATAAACCTTATAAGAGGCTTTCCAAGAAGCAGGTTAAAATATCGTGCAAACCTTGGATCACATATTAGGGAAATTCTTGCTAAAATAAATTATAGAGACTAACTTTATTCCAAATTACTTAGAAGTAAACAACTAGATCCTAATATTAATTATGTCTACAAAAAAATTTAGAAATAGGGTTGTTAAAGATCTGAAAGATAGTAAATCCAAATATTTTAATCAATCTTTTTCTTTAAATATGTCTAACATGCAGAAGTTGTGGTCTGGTAGCAGGTCAATTATCAATGTTGAAAAATGTAAAAACAGTTATATAACTTCCATTTTAAATAACAATAAGCTTGTTGGTAACCCTAATGCGGACATTACTAACATCTTTAACATTTTTTTTTTTGCTAACATTGGTAAGACTACGGAGAAGGGAATCCCTCGGGGAAGTGATAGCCCCTTATTCTGCCTTAGGAGTAACTACTCAGGAACAATTTTTTTTCCCCTGTCACTTCAAATGAAATTTGGACTTTTATTGGTAAGATAGATGCTAGCAAGACTTCTAGCCCATACAATGTACCTGTTACTATTTTGAAAACTATTAGAGAATATATATTCGAGCCTCTTGCATTGTTAGCCAATGATTCCTTCGTTAGTGCTAATTTTTCTGAGAAATTAGAATTAGCGAGGATTACTCCTGTTTTTAAGAAGGGCTCAAGATTTGATATAGACAATTATAGACAAATTTCTGTTCTTTCTAACTTTAGTAAATTATTTGAAAAAGCTATGTACCATCGCCTCTACAGCTATTTGGAAGAGTTAAAAATACTTTATTCACTTCAGTTTGGTTTCAGAGAAAATCTTTCGACTACCCATGCTCTTATTTCTATCACTGAATCTATTCGGCAGTCCATTGATAACAATGAAATTGGTTGTGGTCTATTTATAGACCTGAAAAGAGCATTTGATACTGTTGATCATACAATTCTATTAACTAAGCTTAACCATTATGGAATAAGAGGTGTTGTGCTTGATTGGTTTAAATCTTACTTATTCCAAAGAGGACAATTTGTAAATGTTAATGGTCCTAACTCACTCTCTTTACCAGTGACTTGTGGTGTCCCACAAGGATCTATTTTAAGACCCCTTTTATTCTTGTTATATGTAAATGATGACACTAACATGCTGATGATACTAACATTTATTTTCTAGCAATAACCTTAATCACCTAAAAGCAACCCTAAATCGTGAACTAAATTCTGTTGCTGAATGGATGAAATATAATCGATTAGACCTTAGTATCTCTAAAACTGACATTATTATTTTTCATTCCAGTAGACTTAAACCTAATCAGTCATGAAGAATTAAAATTGATGATGTACTCATTAAACAAGTTGACTCAACTAAGTACCGAGGCATAAAATTCGATTCTAACTTAACATAGAAAAGTCATATTAACGAACTTTGTTTGAAACTATCTAAAACTGTAGGTGTCTTGTCAAAAGTGAGACACTTTGTCAACAAACATATTCTTGTCATGCTTTACTACTCTCTTATCTATCCATACCTCACTTATGGCGTCCATGTCTGGGGTTTAACCTGTCCCTCATTCCTAACACAATTATTTATTATCCAAAAAAAAGCAATCAGAATAATATCTTTCTCTGAACCAAAATCCCATTCTGAGCCTTTATTCAAATCCCTTAATCTTCTAAAGCTCAATGATGTTATTGAATTACAGAGATTCTCTCTTTTGTTTATAAGTGGTCACATAGACTGTTACCCCCTTGTTTCAGTAATTATTTCAAGTCTACATCTTCTGCTTATTCCTATTCAACAAGGCAATCATGTAACAGCAATCTTTATGTAGCCTCAGTTAATACTACTCAATATGGCCTACGGTCCCTAAAATTCACTGGCCCTCGCCTTTGGAATTCCTTGCCTACAAGTAAAACTAATTTTAATTCTCTTAGAATATGTCGTAAAACCCTGAAGAACTCTATACTTAATTGTAATTTTTTAATTATCTACCTTAGTGCATGAAGTAATATTTTATATAAAAATAGAGATCAAAATATTTTCTTAATTCTTCCCTTAACTGTATTTTATAATAGGGGTCATCCACTAGATTAGCCTTCGCTATTTGGATGATCCTAACTCGCTACCCATTCTATTGCTAATTTTTTTCCCTTATTCTTTTGCTGCACTGTGTTTAGTTGCTATGTAAATTTGACCTACATATCTTGTAAAGCCGAGCTGAGTTAAATAAATCATCATCACCATCATTTCCTTTTGCTGTAAAGATTAAGTTCACACATTGTGCTTTATTTTGCATTTTAAGTTTGTAGTTCGTTTTTGTTTTCCTTTCTGCAAAGTGTGTATTGTTGTTTTTGTCTTTTCTAATTCATTCTATTTTTTTACTCTTATTTCACTAGAGGCATTCGTGAACCTCTCTCTCAAATTCGATTGAGTGTTTCAATGTCCCTTGGAGCTGGGCAGATCATCTTTCTCGCTGGAATAAATGCCACAGAAAGCAAAGTTAGTGGCCTCGCCTTCTATCCATGGGATGTATTAACTTTTTGCACCGTTGATATCTTGTAGAAAAAGGCATGATAACAATTGGACAAAAATCTTTCTTTCCACAGGCTGTCTGTGTAGTAGTAGCTGCTCTTCTACAGTATTTCCTTATGGCAGCATTCTGTTGGATGTTGGTTGAAGGAATTTACCTCTACCTGTTTGTGGTAAAAGTTTACAACGTCAACACCAAGATGTACATGTATCACGTCATCTCATGGGGTAAGTTCGAATTATTTTACATCATGCACTGGTAGCTTTAGCCATGTATTTGGATCCCCATCTGACTCCCTACTATCTTTATGGCCAGGTTTTCCCATGATCATGGTGGCCATTTCACTTTGCATCGCTGCTAGGAAAGAAGGAATCCAAAGTTATACCAGTGATAAATAGTAAGAAACACATTCACTGCCTTGTTCTTCCCCTTCTCTTCCTTCTCTCGATTCATGACATTTTCTTCTTTCCTTTTTTTTTTCTTTGGCTTGTATATATCCTGATATGGGTATGTTTCATTCGCTGCAACTTGTTTTTCTTTCTTGTCTTTCATTTCTCCGCCTTTAGCTGTTGGCTATCTACAAATAACGACCTTATCTGGATGTTCGTCGCCTTTTTGGCGTTCATTGAAGTAGTAAGTTTATGATTAGCCTATGTGATTGTAGATGGTGTACTCAGACTCGTTATTGCCAGAGATTTCTTTCTCTTTCACGCGCACTAAAAGATTAATTAGATAATTCTTAGTGAGATGATCTGGCATGATATCATCCATGATATTTACTCACAAGACACTTTGGGTTTTGCAACAGAATGCAGGGAAGCTAATCCCATTTGAACTTAATAATGGCTCGTTATCGCGGAGAGGTCCTAATGAGACAGTCTGCTCAGAAGCATAAGATGGATTAATCAACTCTCCAAAACATTTGCTGTGTAACTGGAAAAGAACCTTCTGCCCCTTCGTTGTCAGTTTCATTCATTTTTTCTTTTCATTTTGACATACAAATAACCTCTTTCCGCGCCAAAATAGCACATCAAACAACGCTGAAAGAGAGGAAGGAGCAGGAAGAGTTGAAGATGTTAAATTAAGCAAAGTACCACATTGGGTGTAGTTAATTCCATTGAGTATTTCTTAATTCGGGTTTGCAGGTCGGTAGTTTTATTCTTAGTGAAGGACTCATTTTGTTGTTCTCCTTGTACCGCTTTTGTTACCGAACGAATAACGTGTTTGGCTATCATATCTAGATACTCATATATTTTTAATGTATTTCTATTTAAGCTGAACATCTTGATACTCGTGCGAGTCATAAGGGAGATGACCACAATGGTGCAACCAACAGGGGGAGACAACCATGCACAGCAAATACGGTTAGATTCACTATATGAGATTAAAACAAACTAAGGTAAACAAACTGATGTATCATCTTGTACGGCGACATTCGTCTAGCGTCCTCATTCCTTAATCAGTGAGGCATTTGGATACTATCTAGTGATAACAAACTATTTTGAAAGAAAAAAAAATCGATTTATAAAATCCTATAGCCCCTACAACTACAAACTGGATCATTGGATAATGCAATTCCTGAGGTTTCGTTGGCTTAGCCATCACGGGCTATGAGCCACTATACCATGCTCTACAAATATAGTAAAAGTTTTTCGTTCGTACAAAAAAATTAATTGAGATAATTAGAGCCTCGATAGCGAATAGAATAATTGTTTTTTATTATCTTTCATAGACTTGGTATCAAGGCCTGCCTGGTAATGATTCCCCTTCTGGGTGTCACGTGGCTGTTTGGTCTTCTCTCGCCTGTAAACAAGGTTTTCGCATACATCTTCACAATACTCAACTCCACTCAGGTAGGTGTCCAATGGTATCTCTCAGAGATCAATCAATCTCGATTATTTGATTTACTCTTTAAGCAAACGAGAAACACTTTTACTATGGTTACATGATATTTTTTTTTTTTACAAATTGAACACAAATAAAGAAGAGAGGTTTGTACTTCATTTACAAGATCTGTGTTTTTCCTTTCTTCTTACATGTTCTTATCATATTCCGGGCAATCTAAATAGACATTTTACAAATGAAGTTACTTTATTTCTTATGCATGAAGATACTTCGAGCAATCCTCCACCATGTCCTATCTGGATGGAATATTGCAAAAAAAAAAAAAAATGAAAAAGAGAAAAAAATTACTCATGTCTCTGCTTCAGGGTTTCCTGATTTTCGTCCTTCACTGCATGCGAAATTCTCAGGTAAGAATTACATTAAACTGAGTATACACAAACTGAAGATTATAAAGCTTTATTTTATGAATAAATATCCGTATGCTACCGAGCATATTTGATTTTGCTCGTCTATCTGCAGATCAGAGAGCGATTCAAAAGAAGGATGAACATGGTTTTTCCATTTTCGATAAAAGAAAACTCCACAAGGAAGAGCTCATAGGTCAAACCAAGTGGGGTCGGCGATGTATGGGCAGTTGAACTGCAGTCTTTCGGTTAATGTGAATCGAAATCGCACTTAACTTAAGAAGCTGGCCTCAGCCGGCCGGAAATAATAGTCACTTTTTCAGTACGATCGTATTAGATTTTACGTCTGTTAGGTGATTCTGCTCTTCCGGAGCACTCAACTAGTTCATGATCAACTAGTCGTAAATGTCATCTTCTCCTCAATTATTTTCAATTTTTTTCTCAGCCGATCGTATATTAGAAAGAAAAGTACCTTTATCTGCATGATGAATCTTCCACGAAAAAGACACAGGTAGATATAGGGTATTGTGTGATAAATCAATCTGACTAGAAACTATCACTCATCGTCAAACTTGAAAAAGATCAAGTGGTTCAATATGTTCACGCCTGCCCCTAGAAAAAGTCTACACTCTACTTTAGACAAGACGTGAGTTTTTATCAGGAAATCGCAACTCATCTTTCTTCAAATAGCACTCTAACACGCAGTTTACCTGTATTTACCTTTTGATTTTCGCGCGCTAACTGTTTGCGCTTACTGCATGATGACTCTGTATTTGTCGTTTTACATAATCGTTGAGTTGATAAACTACTCGTTTACCACTATCATTATTATTATTATACTTTTAGAAATGGCAGCTAATTAAGACTGTCATTTATAGTTTTTGCTCAATAAAGAAATAGATGAAAAGGTAAAAGTTTGAGTAAATAGACGACTGATTTAAAAGGAAGAAAAAAACTCATAAGATTGAACCTTTTGAGGATCAGTTGCATTTAGCCCTTTTCTTTTGTTGCTTCTTTAAGATAAGGAGAGCCGTTTTGAATTGAGAATGCATCGAACAGTTTTGTTTTCAATTGGAACAAAGCTAGCCGGAAATGGCGTAGATTTCATAAAACAAACGATTAAAGACAGTTTACACGTGCAGAGTAGGCAATTTAAGGAGCAAAGTTTAGCAATGGAAATGCGAAATATCTCCAAAGGCTCGTTTTCAAATATCACTAACTTGAAAATGGAGGCGCTAGCATTGAAGTAGAATCTCAACAAGTAAATAGGAATCGATTATGCAGATGGGCTTAGCAATTTACAAAAGTCTATGATTGCGTTATACCTATTTATAAATCAACATAAATGAGAAAGCAGAATAAGGTAGACAAAAGAATATTCTGGAATATACTTGCCCATTCCTCGTCACTACTTAAATGCGACAGGTCAAAACTCTTCAAGTGGCGAGTGGCTAATACATGACAACATTGCAGCTAAGACCAGGAAATATTCCAGAATTAGTGGTTCGGGTTGGTAATTCCATGTGCACAGATACTTGAAGATGCGGAGAGAGTCACTAGGAGAGTGGAGTGTTATGTCCTCAGAGCACACCATAGTGAGCCGGGAAAAATTCAAACTCAGACCTCTTGACCCCACCGCTCCTTCTAAAAACGCAGAGAGGTTTGGAGCACGAATATTTGGACACAACATTGATGGTCTCCATGACGCCTTTGCAGGGGGAGGGGGGAGATATTTCCAAAGCCTAAGGCTAAGCTTTTGGCTCTTAACCGCCGTTGGTCTCCTGATCAATTAACGATCAACCTTGTATAAACTCGCATCGAACTCAGGATCTAGGAAAACTGAGCAGATATCCAGTGATTCGGAGTTTGCCATGGTAACGATATAATAATACAAGTTATTTAACACATGAGCGAGTTAGTCCATAAAAGTAAATGACGTTCGAAGTAGTTAGACCCACTAACTGAAACGTGTCACTTTCGAGAACACATAAAAATCATTACCACCTAAGCATACGAGCAGATGGTGCATTAACATTTGCTGCCACTCATTTTTTAAACACTTTCAATATTTACTGCGTCCAATTATCATGGCACTATTGGACACATTATCCAAAAGTGTTGTGAATTGCACTAGTGGTTCACAACAAAGTACAAGTACAAGAGAAAATTCGTTGAAAATTCCAGCTCAATCGCACGAAATGAAGCAAAATATCCTTTCTGTCGTGTTGCCATGGCTGTTGCTATGGGAAAATGCCTAACCTCTCTGAAAGTTCGCATAGATCTCACTTTCGGATCGCACATTTCTGGAAAAACAGAGCTAGCAATGAAAGAACAATTCATAAGGATAGAAAAGACAGTGATATTAGGAATGAGCAATGTCCGTAACAAAATGCGAAATTATAGGTGTAAGACCAACTTACACCTTTTACATCCCTTGTCCTTTCCCTCTCCCTCATTCCATCCTCCCTTCCCCCACCCCCCATAAGTTTCAATAGTCCGCCCCTCGAGGGAAGTGTGTCTTACTAACCTTCGATTCAGTCTCCGATCTCCACGCTTCAACATCAAAATGGAACCTCAGAGATGTTTTAAGGAAAGTGAGAGGGCATTACTTAAAGCTCAACTACAAGCTAAGTTTGTCGCATAAAAGGCCTTAAGGAGGGAGAAAGCTTCAGAACTGTTGGCTCTGGGTGCATTGTCAGAGGTTTGCGGGATGGGTGCCTGTGGACAGAGAGATGTTGCCTTATGACGAGTGATAAAGTCCTGCCTGCGGAAAATTCTCATATCCATGAGTGTTATATGGACTTCAGAAAGCTAAATTCTACGACGATCATAACCATCAAGGTCGGCAGTATTGCAGATCGGAGAGCGTCTACTCATCGACCTACTTCCAGCCTAATCGCCATTCTCTTGAAGAAACCGGATGGCGTGGTGTGATGTATACGCCTTCTCCGCCTCTGCGTACATTAGTCATCGAAGGTGTGCTACGAATTCCACTCCGCTGCGGGAAAGATTTATTGATCGATTGAAGGGATGGGAAGGTAAGTCATTCTGAGCCTTACCCCGGGTTTACTATCAGAGCGTAATACAAAGATGTTATCAACGAGAGCACATTGCAATAGCGCAACTGAATTAGAAAATTTCATCAATTGGGAATTTGTAGTGGCTTTTCACTATTATCTTTACTGCAGTAACACTTTATATCTTTTGGGAATGAAAAAAGATGTTCTCACTGGAAGGATGTTATTTTTTTACTTTTAATGATTTACATTATTGCCCTAGGCAGGTGGAATAAAACCTTTAGATTGGGTCTCTGTCGAGAGAAAAAACCTTTGAATTTACTGAAACTCACAGCCTTGGTCGCTCAAAACTTTAGCTTTGAAACTCTATAGGGTGGCCAATTTACAAAATCAGCTGAGTGATACAAACCGAGCATCGATCGCTTGCAGAAAGCTAAGGACAAAAGGTATCTGTAAACTATGGTTCCCCAATTACTTGAACAGAATCTTATCGCTTAAATTAAGATTTCATTTTGCCCTTGAATACGCGTTTCACTTAATCTAATCTGTACATGAATACACTCCCCATAATGCTGATATTACAAGTTTGCAGAACATTTTTTGGCTCTCGATTCGTAAGTTGAGAAACCCGTGAAATCTTTAGCCCTTTGATTCTATCTTTGCGAAATCGGCTTAAAAGAGCATTCAGAAGGCATACTGAAAGTGCCTGCGCTAATGACCAGATTCAGAATGAATCTTTTAAAAACGAAATTGATACCCACCCAAAAAAGCTAGGAATGATAGGGTTGTTGCCAATATCTTACAATGTCCCATATTCTATTTTCCTCGTGGGTTACACTTCTGCAAGCTTTAGCTTCAACGCATCCAGACCATTTTAGCAGTTGATGTATGAAGAAGATCAACTTAGAAAGCTATCTTTATTGGTGTGGTTGCCAAGGTTGGTAGGAAATCTCTTTCTAGAAGCGTTCTTAAAAGGGGTTTTAGTTTTCATCCAAATCCGGCCATCAGTCTCTAACCTGTTTTGCGAAAATTAGCTGCCATGCAAAAGCGAGGATAGTGTCCGCTTCGATTAAGAGGCAGAAACCATTTGCACCTGTTGAAATCTAATCTCCAACAAACGTGACAACACTAAGTGATTTCACTAAAAAATTATCTCAAAACAGCACCAGGGTTCCATCGTGCAAGATCCACAATGATTTGGGCGATATAATAAACTCTGATATAAAAATTTCACGAGGTGGTCTCAGCTTGAAATCGACAGGGAAGTAATTGTGTTTATCTTTCAAGTGACTACTTGCCATCAAAAGTCTTCGTTTACTTTTCTATTTACGCAATCTCTCAGGTCTTTTCCGCGCGCTGGCAAAACACGAAATGCGACGGAACAAACACTCCAATACTTAAAATAGCACCTGTCTTTGCTAGGAATCAAATGCAAACAAAAACTGACTTTTTTCTATGCCGACATAGCGGATTTGCTTTACTAGTGCAGTTACATTTTATTTAAGTCAGACTGATAAACCTTTCCAAAGTGATCAAAATTTTGCAAAGTTCTGCAGCTAATTGCATGGCGATCGAAATAAATTTGGATTTTCCTAGAAATAAGGAATCCAGTCGTAAATTCTGAGTGCGACCAAGTGAAGCTAGGACCGGGGAGGAACTTGTTACATCTCATGGATAGGGCGAACCCGTTGAAATAGGATGAAATAAAAGGAAACTAACTCGGGATGCAGGAAAATTCGCCTCATATTGAAACTTTGGTTTGAAAAGATTCTAAACAGCGTCTCAGGACGTTTCGCAGAGTTTCCCCACTCCCATGTGTTAAGATGAAACGCAAAAAGAAAACAAAGAGAAAACCTGCGTTATTCTCATTTTTTTATTTTATTTTAAAAAATACCTAGATATGAGCGTAACTGGTCTAAGACGTCATTGACCTGTTTAAAATACTCTCCTCTGAGAAAATTTACAACCGTTAAAAGCCCAAACATATGCAATGTCAGTTATTTCAAAAAATGTACATTATAATAAGCAATTATTTCCTTGTATAAAAGGGATAAGTTTCTAAAGAAAAAGTGATTCTGAGTCGGTGAAGGTATTTTGGTTCTATACATTAATTTAGTGTAAATTGGCCACCGTAAAGAGTTTCGAAACTGACTTTTTCCCTAGGTCAGAGCGAAAAGCACTCCGACGCAACTTTTTCTTGGCATTGTAAAATAATGTGGGGATTAACCCTCTGAAAACTGACAAAATTATGGATTGCTTTACTGAGAAGGCCGTCGTCACTTTTGCGAAAAGAATGAATTAAAAAAAAAAAAGCGACGAATGTCTTATACGAGCAAGAGATAAGAACTGTTCGTAGTTTTCCTTTTACTAATAAAACATAGGCAATGGAAGTTTCCATTAGTCCATTAGTTTTCCTTAGAGAAGTTATATTTGGACTCTGATCGATACTTCGTAAGCCGCAGTTTCTTTAAGTTTGCGCCATCTTTGGCAATTATTTAACCAATCGCCTCGCACCATATTTTGGGCGTGGGAAAAGGAAAAAAAATAATTCTTGCACTTTTCTCTGTCTCTAAACTAGCTTCTTATGAGAGCTTTAATTGCCCTTTCTTTATCGTCCCCATAACAGCGGTCAAACGTTTCCGCATGAGCAAAAAAGGGAGACCACCCGACTTTGTGCTTTCAGGCTGTTGAAGCCAAAGGTAAATTAACTCTAGGCTTTGGAACTTTTCGATATGCATTTAAAGCCTTAATCAAAGTTAAATCACACGCTAGGGGCCAAACAGCTTCAAGTTTGTGGCGACGCAGTCATACTTCGAGGTGACAGAACTTACTTGGGGGTGACGGAACTTGGGATGACCGCGAAAGGGGGCAACGTCATCTGTTACCGGAAATATGTATTAAGATATTATCTGTGGTACTAATAAAATCGTTATTACTATATTTACATTCCACCACTGGGAGATTTTGCACTCATATTTCAATAGAAATTAACATATAAACAATTTTCCCGGTCGTCTATCAAAAACTGCCAGAAATACAAAACGTGATGGTGTTTGTACAAAGACGTGACTACTGAGAGTGCGTAGCATGGACTAATTAGTACAAATTTTCAATAAAATACGTATATGTATAATCTACATTTCTCAGTGGAAAATATTGATAGCATGAACATACGAAGTACATGTATATGTTAACACCCAAAATAGGCCTCATATGCTCCACACTGATCCTATAAAATCATAATTGAAGGGGTTTTCTCTTGAGGCTACACTTAAACAATCTCTTCGATAACCGAAAAAAAGGAAATTTACAAAAATTACATTAGGGTGAACATCAGACGAGGCCAGATGTGAGTAATTCAGTCCACTGAGGTTTGTTGAGACCAGATCAGCTGTATTACTGATTAAGATCTTTGTTACCTATGGCTTGCCATCCCAAGTAGCCCTCATCAGCAATCTCTTGCCATACTTGCTTCACCAATCGACAGGAATTCCAAGAGAAGGCAGGCGTTCAATTTTAGTGAAAGCACCGTTACGTGCAGTAGAGTAAAGCTGATAAACACTTTTCTTGATGTCTCGGTTCGCACAGGTATTACCTGCGAAAGTTATATTAGAAAAGTAAAATGAGTGACAAACATCACAACTAGAGGGGGAGGTTGCAGCTTTGTCGAAACACACAAACCCAATTGCTACATAGTACAAGTATTATTGATATCTTATGACATGCAAATCTGTTTCATGAAGTAATTTTCTCTTTGATGAAGTAATTTTCTTGATAGGCAACACACAAAATGTAGAATTTCCCAATATATCGACCTTACGAATTAAAATTTTTCACAAGTTAGTCCTAGATATGGCCTACAACCTCCTGTGCCCCCCCCCCCACGCATTTATTTATGCTTACAGTAGGCCACACCCACCGTACATAAACTGCTAGTTCCTCTATGCAACATGGTAAAAGGATTGATATTCTTGGACACGCAACACACATCAAGGACACAATTAATTGAAAAAGAAAGAAAAAGAGTGTTCTTTATTCCATTTACTAACCCACTTGAGCTTGGATTGCGCTCTCAATGCTTATTTAAAAAAAGAATTATTGTTTTAGAACTGAATGTTATCTCGTTGTGCTTGACAATGTCATCAACTAATGAATCATAAGATGAGCTTCAACCCTGGAAATTAAAGGTCATATTTGGAAAGAATATGATAGCATCCTCAGGCACCAATTCGCACCGTAAATTTGATAAGAAAAGCGGTCAAAATCAATTTCAAAACCTTACAGACAAGTTCGTTACCCTTAAGTTACAGAATAGTAGACATCCTTGATGCTTATTTAAGTTGAATGCTGGAACCAACCTCAATATATTGGGAATTTTGGCTGGCTCCACCAACCGTTAGTGGCCGGGTCTGTCGGGTATACTTTCAGGTTGTCCTTCTATAATGCATATGATTCTCCTTTCTTCATCTGGCCAACAGTATTTTGGATATAGGTTCAGGAGGCATGGGACATCATTTCTGGATGATCCTTTCAGCAAGATTGGCATGTACTTTCCATTTTTGTTGCTCGTTTTCATGGCAAGGTCAGCTAATATCAGATCAGATTCAAGCCGAACCATACACGCCTGATCATCTGAAAATAAAATCATCAAAAGCAATCATGATTTGAAGCTGAAAGGCTGGTCAGTACATGCTTTCAAGTGACCGGAGAAACAAAAATTATTTTATGTTGAGTACCCCCTCCCCCCCCCACAATAATTACTAGTGAGCTACACATGAATATGTCCCCCACCCAACTGAACAAAAACCTACATGTATGAAAACTAGGCTTTCTGGATCAGGGCTCGACACTAACTTTTCAACTTAGTAGCCAAGTGGCTAGTGACAACTTAGATGTCACAACAATTTCAGTTTGTTTGCTGGGCAAACTGGCTAGAGAAAATCGAAAAACACTTGCAAAAACTGATTTTCTAGTAGAGTGTGGCTAGTTGGCTACCGTTAGTGTCGAGCCCTGTAGATGCCCCAACATTTAGACACCATTGACCAAACGTCGCATGTGTAGTGTGTAGTGACAACAAAAAATCATAAATGTATCAAGAAAGCAACAAATTAAGCCAACAAAGAGAGATGAATGATATGCCAGATACAGGGAGAAAAGACCGTGGATCAAAGTCAGAAAATTGTATTGTACTGCATGCATGTAACTGCATACTGTTGCGTGGACAACAAGTTGTTCTTTAAAACACCCAACATTCAGCTAATTCATGTTACAATTTTGAAGGTAAAAGACGCCTCTTACAACACTTTTTTACAAAACAAGGAAATGAACATTGCAGTTTTGAATCATTCAATATGAAATTCAAAACACAGTAATCAAAAAGCTACAAGTAACCTTCAAGACTAGTACTGATCTCCTTGGGAGGCAAATCAAAAATTCTTTTCAGTTCTGGAGAAACACAGATGAAAAGAAAATCACTCCGATGGACACTTTGCATAGCCCAACGAAGCTTATTTTCAGCTACTTTGACCATCTCAAGCTTGTCCAGGTGGCACTTGTATGCCAAGTTTTCACTAAAATGATAGAACAGTTTCAAAACCTCATCTTCAAAAGCTCTTTCTTCCATGTGAGAGCAGTGAATGATGGAGATCGTTATCCCTGAGCTTGCGGGAGCTGGATCATATAAAAGAAATGGATAGTGTTAGCTGGTGTTACAAGGTTAAGCTACGAGACTTCAATTTGGACATTCCTATGCATGACTGCGAGAGATTTATCACAGCTTCATTACATCACTCACATTTAAGATTGAATCATTATGTTGAGTGAAAGGTATATCTTTGTAATTTTCATATAAATGTTTTACTAGTTAGATAACTCTAGATCAAGTTTCAGAGTCTTTTGCCTTTCCATTTTCTTCTCACGAGGTAAATTTTCTATTCATATTCACAAACCAAACGCAGGACATGAAAAGTGCTCACCCTAGAGCACAATTAAAAAGCCAAAGTTTCATACCTCCTGGCAATAACCTGTACCTTGACTGATACCCAGCTGCTTTTGGGGAAGCTACAGATTCTCCTGAGCTTACACTGCCTGAAATAGACAACCTCTGTGCATCGTTTTCTTTGAAGGGAGACAGATTTTCAGTTGAAGTTTGCTCAGATTCATCGTGACAGTCAGATCCAGTGGATGATATCACCACAGACTTGTCCAAACTTGATTCACCAGGGTTTCCCTCACAGTTAGATGGTTCATATGATCTTATGCGTCTCTTCAAAGCAGCTGTTGGGGAAGCTACAGATTCTCCTGAGTACACACACCCTGAAATGGACAACCTCTGTGTACCTTTTCCTTTGAAGGGAGACAGATTTTCAGTTGAATTTTGTTCAGGTTCATCGTGCGAGTCAGATCCAGTGGATGATATCACCATAGACCTGTCTAAACTTGATTCACTAGAGTTTTCCTCACTGTTAAATGGATCACATGACCTCTTGTGTCCCTTTCTAGAGAGAAAATTGGCTACCCTTTTCCAAGGAGATTTCTTTAGGTCCTTTGATTTACTTTTTGGCTCATGAGATTTTGACCGCTTATAGCTCTTTACAGCCTGGTTACGCTCTAACAGATCTGTATCCTTAAGAGGTGGATCTGATGGCCAAGACACAAACCTTAATAGTTTAGGTCTCTGTAAGAGAGTTGCACCCTCTTCAGTGCATGTACCTCTGCTATCTGGGTTATTACTACCACAAAATCTCTCCTCTTGCAGTTCTCTGTTACGCTTACTTGAGTACGAAACTATTTCCGTAATTCCACCAACAAAACTCTCTTCCCTTGAATTAACGACTGTGGTTGGTGGAAGGTTTGAAGTTGTTGAGTAATCTGATGTCATCGATGAAAAGGGGTTTTTGCATCCCAAGTCAGTTGATGAAACAACTGCACTCCTTATGCTAAAATCTTCAAGCTGGTATCTCTGTGTGTCAACAATCCCATCATCACTATCATTAATGCTTTCACTTTGCTTGCTTATTGTTCCAAACTCTCTTTGCAAATCTGAAAAGATCATAAAAATAGGAATGTTGGCTGGAGAAGATTTTATCCATTAAAACATAGGGTTGTATACCAGCAACCCCAATCAAAACAATAAATCTCTGTCGGTTACTTTGCAAGTTTTTGCTGACCCTATCATAGTAGGTAACTACAAATGCAGCCAGGAGTACAATAAAATAATAAATACAGTGTTGCCACAGCTATATCTGACAGAAATATACTAATATTTTGATATCTGTACATGTACTGACATGTATACATGTAAGATCTTGAAATTCTCTGACTTTTCCATGACAATTAATGTTGAATTTCCCTGACCAACTACGATAATTTCACTAATTGGTCCTGTCGTAGCAGTCCCTCAACAAGTCAGATGAAGTGTACATGAACTAATTCTTCCTTATTGTAACATGGAAAAAGAATAGAGTTTTTACTGTAAATGCAGGAAACCCAAGCATATACAAGGCTCAAGTTTCATTTTTGAACTTACTAGCCAAGTGGCAACTTAGATGTTACAACAATTTCGGTTTGTTTACCAGCCAAACTGGCTGATGGAAATTGAAAACCATTAGCCAAAACTGAATTTCTACTAGTCTGTGGCTAGTTGGCTACTATAAGTGTTGAGCCCTGATATAAACTTCTAATTCAATTTCATTTACCAATATTTTATGAATCCAACAAGTTGCACCAAAGATTTTGAAATATACAAAAGTAGAAACAGAAGTAAAATTGTTTAGTTTGAGATAAACTCTGGAGTACACAATATACCTGGACATGCTACTGAAGTGTCTATACAGTAAGTGGAGTGACTGTTTTGCCCTTTGTCATGCCTAAAGAAGTTCTACCATCATTTCCCAATCCTGTTTCAAACTTGAATTTCTCTTATTCACATTAAAAAAAAGAAGACAAAAATGATATTCCAGGAAAAAATCATACCAATTCCAGACCACAATCTCACCTGAGTTTGAACTATATTAAGGGTTAAAAAATTTTCCTATGTTAAAGCCTCCCAGCTGGTATAAATGGACCTTAATTCTGTTGATAGTATTGTCTGGTTTTTCAAGTAAGAAAGGTCATTAGAGACAGTAACAAATGTTATAATGTCATTCAGTCAAAAATCGACAATAAACTGAGCTTTTCAATGCCCGCTAACTATAAAGTTCGATCGTCTAACATGCATATGGCTTCCCGTGTTCGGGGTGCCCGTGAAGTCATTTAGGGGTCCCTAAGGGGATCCCCAAACATTTCAATATTACAACAACAAACATTTAAACAACACGAGCAGCTAAAGCCATTTGACTTTGATAATGACTTCTGAGCTAAGGAGGTCAGAATACCAATCAGTGTCACTGGCAAAAGTCCCTTTCAGAAAAATCTTCACCTGGACAATCAGACTAGATATAATTAATAGTTACTCAGCAAAGTGGAAATGAAAAGTGGTGGATATTTACTTAGCCCTTTTGTGGCGTTGTCACAATCCACCAACTTCGCTGACACTGAGGTGAATAATGGTTTTAACTTGTATACCATACAGATATTAAAACATTTAGTTTACTTCTCTCAAAGTACTGTGCCAAAGAATAGCCAGAAATTAAACTCTTGCATGAGCATGATTTTGTCTTTTAGCTACTTGGAGGTGAATAGTACTTGCTATTCACCTCAAAACTAGCCAATCAGCACATGTGAAAAAGCACTATTCACTTCTGTGGTATATGCTAATAAAGGTTATTTCTAGGTTGGCAAATCATTCACTGTTTGGCTTGTAAACAAACTGAAATTGTCATGACATCTAAGTTGTCACCAGCCACTTGGGTAGTAAGTTAAAAAGTTGGTGTCAAGCCCTCTTTATGCCTGGTCCTTGCATCTTTCCTTTCTTTCATATGATAAGATCTTTTATAAGATCTGCACCAGGATGAAAATAGAGAGGCATCACATGCAATGTTTTGGAAAATCAGCATAAATATCTATACCTGATAATTTCCTTTCTTGCTTGCTTCCTTTGAATGTCTGTTCTCCTGTTTTATTTGAAGTGCCTACAACTGCAGGGAATGATAACAGTAATGCATGCTCAATAGGACTGTAGGTAATTTAAATTAACAGCATTTGTGGTTCTTTTGATAAAACCGCAAAAAAGGGCTGATGCATGTACAGCACTACATACCTTCTATTTGCACTCCTTGAACTCTTCCATTTGTGTGTACTGCAGGTTTAGGTGAACAGCCTGAATCTGCAGAGTATGAAACACAAATCACATATCTATACAGTTGGTGGTGAAAACAGTGGACTTCTTCTCGTACACAGAGAAAATAACTTAAAAGACTAACATACAAGTTCCCATACCAATTACTGCTTGCACTTCCTTCTTGCTTCTCTTTTTTCGTTCTGCTGATTTATCAGAAATGATTAGATATGTGCAGTATGAAAATTTAAGCAGGTTCAAAAACAAAGAAAGCATCAGCAAAAAAAATAAAAATTGTTGGAAAGAATTTCTTCAGGTTGTAATACTAAGAGAAAAGATGAAAATACCATAGGAAACTTGCATCAATTATATAGTGATAGCACAAGTATACAGACCTGCATTGATTGGCCTTGGTAAATATTCACTTTTGGGAACCTCCTTGCCATCCATTGTGAAAACTGCCTTTGGAACATCCTCTGTGGTAGTGTTCCCTGATGACAAAATTAAAATTGATGGAAAACTAGTGTTTGCATGAATTTTACACATCTCTCTACTGGCGGTGCTCTTAAACAGATTTTTAGAAATATCCTTGATTTAAAGAACATTGCATGTTCAGCAAGAGAACCTTTCTTCAACAACAAGTAAGCTGGAGGCCTCGAGCAATACAGGCTGGCAAGAGGTGACTGAAAAGTCTTAAGCATCAGTGAGCCAGGCCACTTTCAAGCCTAAATTAAAGCTTTTTATACTGAAGTGCCAATAATGGGACCAAAGCTCACAGGCTAATCCCAATCCATTCCACACCTGCATATATCCTTAAAGGTGATTCTCATGATAAATGAATAAACACACATTTAATTCAGGAACAACAAGAATTGTAACTTTCGCTGTTTCATTTTAGGGTTAAACTACCTTAATTAAATGATGAAGGACAAACCGCCCGGACTCATTGCCAGACACTCAAAAATATCAATTTTGGCATAAACCATGCCTCAACAACTTAAGAAAAAATGAAATGAGGGCTTAATTTTCCCCTACACACCCCCCCCCCCCCCCACCAAAAAAAGAAAGAAAATGTCACAATATATCAATATAGTGCAAACCTGTCAAATGACAACTTAGGGGAACATCAAGTTGAGTCCCTTTCACCAAGTGTAGAATCATCTTCTCAAACTTCTTACATTCCCCTTGCCAAGAATACTTCAGGTTATATTGCTCTCTAAGCTGCAAGGCAGCGGAATGTCTGCTTCCTGGTTTCTGCTCAGACAACCGACGTATCCTATTGGCCCACTCTTCTGGTGCATGTGACTTGACAACTGTAGACATCCCACCTTCCACGTCTTGAAGAGCTTTGGCTACTCCACTTTCACTGGAGACAAGTACAGGCACACCAGCTGATATTGACTCCAGGGAAACCAAACCAAAGCCCTCTGTGCGGGATGGCATGACGACTAAGTCCGCTTCCTGTAACATCCTCTTCATTTCCTCATAACTGCAGAATCCACGAACGGTTAACTGCTCACGTGATATTTTCGTTTCCTCCAGGAACCACTTTTCTACCCTCCGTTGTTCATCTTGTGCTGCACCGACAAATGTGAGCTCGAATTTTCTTTCCAGCAAAGCCACAGCTTTTCCGATTACATCGTATCCTTTCAGTTGAAAGTCCTCAAAGCTTCCACGACCGAACATAAAGATACAGAACTCTTCCTGCGATGGTTCGAACTTCAAGTCCGACTGCCTCGCAGTCGGATTGACATACTGTTCGAAAATCCCAGGCGTAATAACTTGGACCACTTTGATATCTCGCAGACTTCTTTGATATTTTCCTTGCAGTAGAGATCCTACGGCAACCACTAAATCAGATGCTTCGCACAGCTCCAGTTCACGTCGATTCTTTTCTTCATTGTCTGCAATTGCATCTGCCGTGACGCAGGATTCTAATTTGTACTTTCCAAGTGCTTCGCAACAGACATGAAACAAATTGTATCCACCGGCGGTTTGTGATCCTTCGGATGAAATAAGCGGCACCACCAAACTTTCTTCCGTGAGCCACTACGACATCAGGATTTAATAGATCTAACGGTGGAGTTTTTAGCCAGTCCAACGGATCGCTAGATCCTGGTGAGCGTCGCGCAGTTAAAAGAGTTACTCCTTTACCACTTGCATCGAGCCTCTCCGCTTCGCTGCTTTCAGATACGTAGCAGTGAACCTTGATTTTGTCTTTCGATATCTTCGCTAGATTCACAGCTAGCTCTCTGTTGAATGTAGAGAGACCTCCATTTTTGGAGCCCCACTCACCACAGATGAACATAATATTTATACATGGAGGGATTTCAAGATCGCCAGGATCACTCTCCCCAAGATGAGATGTCTCCGAGCTGGCCCCATCGTCCTCACTGCGCTCGTCTAGGAAAACAACATCTGTGCTTTGTCCGCTGATGTTTGAATTGATGGGCCCTGATGCTGTTGAATGTAATCTTTCCATTTGATAGTAACTGTCCTAAACGATAAATCATGCGATGCAAATGTTGCAACGTTGCACTTCCTCCGTTTCAGTTTCTCGGAACGCTTCAACGATCGAAGGGTCTGGCACTAATGTAATTTTAAAGTCAGACCCACTCTTTACCATAAGTGTGTGGGTTCTTTAACAAGTTCCCTGCTAACCATTATAGACGAGATGCAGGAGACGAAGCCTAAGGTTCTTTCGCCCCTCTCCGAGAAGACTAGAATATTTATCTATTTCTTGAATAGAAAGGTAGCACATTCTCCTCAATTATTTTAAGACCCTCAGTGTTAGTCCGGTCTGAGGCTCGAACCCCCTCGACCGCCCACAAGGTAGTTCGGCGCTCTACCACTTGAGCTAACCAGGCAGCGGCTTTTACGCTGAAGAGGATTAATTCGTATTTCGCGTTCTGGGTACACCCAGAGGGGTTATCGAAAACACAAGTGTTTTGGGTAATGGGACACCCATAACTCGGGGGATACCCAAAACACTGCGACAACTAACGCTGGCTCGACGGTCCGACGAAATGGGAAAAAAGCGACAAAGCTCTACCTCCTACCCATCGCCTCTTTCTTCCCCATTTGTACCCCGGACACATTATGAAGACGATTGGAAATGAGTCAGCCACTCTATACCTGTGTTCACCTTTCTGTAGGCGAGACCTTTTTATGATTCATTATTATTATTAGTTATTTTTCGAGTAAGGGGAACATTTCTAGAGTTTATTGAAAACCAGCGGCCTGAAACTACTATCGAAAAAAAAATATATAAAACTGCTATGACAAAAGTTGAAGAAATTAAATAAGTAAACGCTTTCTTGAATCCTCTTGTATCAAGAAAAAAAATATCTCATTTGACTTCGGTCACAGTGGAAGAAAGCCGGGAAGGGATTTACACACGCCATTGCAGCTAGTTTGAAACTCTCACAACTTCAAGAATTTAATTTAAATCTACTCACAGTGACTTCTCTCGCCATTGAAAACTCAGCAGAGATCCATCTTCGTAGATTAATCGTCGATGCAAACAGATAATACAGAAACCAGCTCTGTTGTTCATCTTAAAAAATTCCTATAAAATTATGGAGGAAAGAGGAGCAATAACGAAAGTTGTAAAACTGGCAAAACTATTTATACAACAACAGCAACAACAACAACAACTTTATTACCCCATAATTTAGGAATTACAGTCATTTGTAAAAAACTGATTTGATAAGCTTGTTTAAGGGTTACCAGCTCCCTGAAATAACTAAGTAGCTAAAAACACAAGAGAGCTGGTTTAAATGGTGTAAATTAAATATTTACAGCAGAGGTAAGACAAAATAAATCTGCCGTCATCTTGTTCCCACCGCTGACCACATCAGTCCTGGTACGTTGTTCACATTGTTGTTAGTGCGATATGCACATTTCTCCACCACCCCCTTGAAAAGTTCATCCGTGGCACGCCTCTTGTCGACTCATGTTGCTTGGGTCTCTAGCCCATACATTTTCCCGTCACCGAAAAAACGCTCGTGCAGAAGCCGGCGCTAGTAATGAAAGCCTGATCGCAAGCACTTTTAAAACATTAAACTACTTAAGGGCTCTCAGTTTTCAGTCGGCATGAATGTTCAAAGATTAAAAAAAAATCCTTGAAAAAAGATATGTAATATTTAATAAATACCGAAATCGCTATGTATCATTATAGTGATGATTTAAAAGTACACGCCCGAAAACCTAACACGAATATAAAAAATCACTTTCATATTTTATCCGAGGTTTTCTGCTTACGTTTCATATGTAAGCTTTTGCAGCTGCCTACTGTAATATTTTGGCTCTTCGTCGAGATGTACCTTAGAAATTGCTTAATTGCTTTTTTGTGATTTGTAACACCATCTTTAGTCCATCAATGTTCACATGGCTTGACGTCGAATTTTTTGAAGCTGCAATCCCCATTCAAAATTCCTTCTTCCTAAAAATCAATCATAGATCTTATTTCAAATGCAAAACTACTTCTTCTGCATCTACGTAAAGTTATGAAATGAAAGCAAATGACGTCAAAGAGGGCGGTTCCCACCTCCCAGTTTACGCGCCATTGCTTCGCTGCCTTAAGCAGTCTCGTCTTACGGATTAACCCCTAAACTACCATGAGTGATAAAGACTCCAAGACACAATCCCTTCTTACAATATCGATACAGTATTAAGCAGACAAGTGAGGAGAGAAAATAAAAATGTCAGTCGGGGGAGTATTAGTTAATCCACCATAAATTCTCTCTGAAGAAACTTCATAGTTACTGGTTGTCAGACAGGGACAGGGACAGGATGGAAAATTTCCAGTGCAGAGGCAAAGGATTGACAAACACGTCTTATGAATTTCTGCGGATCGAATAGTCAAGCTGTACTTTACTTACGAGTAAAATCAAGGTCTAAATAAAGAATATTAAATCATATTAGGGATTGGCGTTTATTGCTATATCGTCTTTGTGTGTGGGGGGGGGGGGGGCTGAGGTTACAGTATTTTCACCGCACCGCCCCCCGACCTGTCCTGCTCCAGAGTGTCTGGAATAGACCCTTTGTTTTCAATCTTTTTTTTTTTTTTTCACAAATTGTTACTTAAATTACCGTCGCGAAGAAAGGGGAAGTGACAAACTTTTCTGTACTCTCCCTCCCCCCTCGCTTTCATGCGCGCACGCACTTCAGTTCAAGTTACCTGGGTTGTTCTGGTAAGAACAGTGGAATCGAACCGTTCCGCTCCCACGCTCACCGTGAGAGAATGGATTGGTATATTGATATGTCGGCTTTTTAACTTTCAAGCCAACCACTGATTACCCTGCTATTATTATTATTATTATTATTCAGCCATTAAATGGCGTCATGAGTCATGAGGTATGTCGGAAGTCAAATAAAAAACTATTGATCACTTCAAACAGTCCCTTTCAAGACCACCTTCTCCCAGACAATCACATCACTTATGATGCACGATCCTCGCAGTAGATAGCGCTATTTAAGCAATAGCGAAAATCAGGCCTGTACGGGATTCGAAAAAACCCACAGAATTTCTTTTCAGGTCTGATTTTCGCTATTGCTTAAATAGCGCTATCTACTGCGAGGATCGTGCATCATGCGTATCTAATACCGCAGTTCAAAATATATGAACTTCATATATTTCATTGTATCTAATCACACTACTATCGGCAAAAACACCTTCATTTCTCAACTGATTCGTTTTCATTCACATTCTTTAATTTTCCTTTTTTTAAATGTACTTGTAAAATATGGTATCTAATAACAATAACGTGTAAAAATCCTTTTGATTTTATTTTAATTTTCATAGTTGACGCTTCTTTTAAATTCATCGAGTTGACCAATTATACATACATTTAAAACACAATAAAATTCGTAAATATAATCTATTGTGTCAATTTGCAATCTGTTATGCCCCAATTGCGATGAAAAGCGGATGAATTCAACCAAAACTATTTCCTACTTTTTTTTTGCGTTAATTATCCAAAGAAAGTTGATTTAAAATTAAAACCAAAGTCAATTCATTTATTTGTCGAAGCTGGATTTTGTTCCTATTTTTGCCTTTTTGCTGACATGTTGTTGAGCAACGAGCTTTTTTAAATTGTCACACACAACTGGAGGTTTGTGTAATCATTCTTCGCCACGGAAGCAAATACAAAGCTAAGACAATAGAGACCTTAAGCAGTCAGGACGGCAACGCTAAGGGAGACGTCGATTAAAAAATAAATTTCTACTTTTAATTAGAATTTCGAAAATTGGTGCATGTGTTTACCGTCTCATACGAGGCCACACCTCATCCTCAGGATAACGTATAAAAGTAGCGCTCAGTTCCAAATGGAAATTAAAATAATCTACTGTCGCAGTTTCGGTTCGCAGACGACGTAAGTGTTAGTGATTTCACGCTGTCGTTTTGCAAAGGACGGCTGAAACTATCAAACGCCGAAAAAATCAACTTTGTTGATATCCTCAAATTATTTCGTTACCCCCACCGACGCAGCCTCAAACAGTTTCTTTAAAGATTATCAGCCTTTATTCGCAATCTAGGATACTCGCATCAGTGTACACAAACTTTCCTGACCATTTACCTGACAGTTAGAATGGTGCGCTCGGGACCAGACTTTCATCCTTAGATTAGTGATGTAAGTTTCATTAAAAGAAAGACATATTTTTCGATAAAAAAGAACTTTTCTATTTCGTTACCCCCACCGACGCAGCCCCAAACAGTTTCTTTAGAAACTATCAGCCTTTATTCCTTTCTATGAAATTCTTGGCTCCGGTGGAGCTCAATTTAAAATTGGTTTTAGAACAAACCAATTTAATCAGTCGCCTTAAAAACCCCCGTTCAGTCGAACGAGAGCTCCATGTGCTAGATTTAACTTTACATCTTATCGAGGGTTTTATTAGGACAGACGTTTACTCAAAGCCAACTGATAGTCACCTGTATCCCCCACCATCAAGTGCTCGTCCTAAACACGTTTTCAAAGCTATTCCTTACAGTGTGGCGACGAGTTTACAAAGAAATTGCATGGAACAAGCTTTTCTTGTCCAGAGAATAACCGAATACAAGGGTTACCTGGTTACTCAGGGTTACCTTCCAAATTAGTGGACGACCAGTTTCATAAGGCCTCTACCATACCTAGAAGTGATGTACTTAGGACTCATGCCAGATCTAAGAGGAAATTATTTCCATTTGTGACAACATTTAATCCAAATTTACCTGATGTAAGTCGCATCACTAAAAAACATCTGGGTATTTTGGAATCCAATCCCAAGTTAAAAGAGCTTTTTCCTTCAAATTCCATCATAGCATCCTTTCGCAGATCTAAAAACCTTAAAAAATTGTTGGCGCCATCCCGTCATGGCCCTAACACTGAAAGCGAAGGGGTTGCTAAGGTCAAGGGATGTTTTAAATGTAATAGAACAAGATACGATGTTTGTCGCAACTTCTTGGTTGAATCTAATTCCTTTTTAAGTTTTCAAACAGGAAAGAGCTACAAGATACGATCGAAACTTTCCTGTTGATTCTAAGAACATAATTTATTTGGCTTCGTGCAAGGAATGTCGCCTACAATACATTGGTTCCACAACAAGTGACTTATGAGTTACATTTCGCAACCACAAGTCTGCTATGGTCACTAAGAAAAAGACCTGTGAAGTAGCGGTACATTTTAACAAAACACCACATGATTTAAACACGAAGGCGCGCTATATAAGGAAGTCCTCCCTGGGAAGACCTAGGCTCATTTGTCACTCACCGTTGACGTGTGCGGGTCAAATTTAAATGCTGGTAGACGAACAAAAGGAGCTAATGAGATATTTATTGTTTACTTCCACCAGCATGGTGGCATGAGGTAACGTGCGAACCACCTACTTCGATCTCAAATTTACCGCCACAAATAAAGACAGTTTCCATTGGAGAAATGAAAAACAAATCTCAAAAATTTTTGTATTGTAATGAAGACATAAAACAATTTTGAGGAATGCGTCCGCTGTTTACTGCTCTGGAGTAGCTATAGCTCAAGCTGACTTGACTCTCAGAGTTCAACATCACACGACGGTTGATTGACAAATGGACCAGTGGGACATATGGCTCCTTTTATAGCGCGCCTTCGTGTTTAAGTGATTTCTCATTCCAATGCATTGAGCATGTGCAGGCGACAGTAAACAATTCAAGTAACATCGAGAAACTTCTAATTACCAAAGAAACGTATTGGAGCGCATAGTTGTTCTCTCTGGCACCCTTCGGCTTGAATAAGCGCCAGGAATTTCACTCCAAAAAAAAGAATAAACTATAATTAATGCAGAGAATTTTTTCAAATTGGGCGGGCATCAAAGGTCCCACTCTCAGCGTTGATTGGGAATTTTAGTACAATTCTCGCCTTTCAAGTCAACGCTGGTTCCTTAACATTTTCAGTGGATTCCACAATTTTTCCACTTCTTTTTATTGTGATAATTTTTCGCGTAGTAATTACTGTGTTTGTTTGTACGTTATTTCAAGAGCCCACGATCGCTTCAGTGATCCTCCAGGCAGCGCGTTTGAGACTGATCAGCATTGTTTGTGGGACCCCTTACAAGCTTCTACTTATATATATATATATAGTAAGTGTAAAACGATGAAACATGAAGCAAACTTCTAACTGTTCCAGCTTTAATGTGGCGTCGTTTCGGCCTTCGGCCTTCTTCAGGTGGAACGTATTTACATAGAAATTAAAAACTAAAACTAAAAATCCTAGTAGGTTTACAGAATGACCTGAACTTATACTGAACACAAGAAATAAAAATAGTATTGCGTAATGCATTCCAGACCTAAATAATAGGATATAATAATGAGTTTAAGGCAAGAATGTGCAATAGGCGAAATAACCACGAATGGTTGCGTAAAACTCAATTACATTGTGTAAATGATGCCCTAATTAAGTATTATAGCGGACGCGATTTTTGGATCTGAGTTCGCGTCCTTTGATAAGTCCGTGGGGACTGAGTGTACATAGTTGTGAGGTCCAGTAGGCCTCTCTCGTAAGTAATAATCTATCAATATAAGCTGCGTCCCCTTGGCTGATAATTTTCTCAATAATAATAAAATTAATTTCAGACATTTCGTGTTTGGTACAATTGAAGTGGACTGCAAGCTCGCACGTTTTTTTGTTTGTTCGCATAGATGACTTGCGATTACGAAAACGCACTTTGAATTCAGTAGAAGTGGAACCCACGTATTGTAAATTGCATTTCGTGCAGGAGGCCAAGTAAACAACATTACTGGAAGAGCAAGACAGGTTTTGGCAAATCTTCTCCTCTAGATGCGACCTTTGCAAGAATTTTTTAATTCAAGATTCCAAACTTAAGAGTTTTTCCACAGGCTGAACCTATAAGATTTGGCAAAACCTGTCTTGCTCTCTCTATATATATAAATAGATATAGATAGAGCTCTTTGGCATATAAATCCCTGTTTTCATGTCCAAATTGAGCAATGTGGGATGAGTCATTTCCGCTAGCATTGTGCATAGCCCACCAGGCCTTTCTAGTTTAAGCACTAGGGCATGGCGTAGACGATATCACAAATGTGGAATCGTTTTGGGGTGATCATATATTGGTTCTCCCCCATCCTAGCAGCAGCACCGCACTGATGAGACCCAGAAGGCCGAAACAGGAACTCGCTTCTCGGCTAAGAAATACGTGTTTCGTTAGGCTTGGCCATTTTGGAAGCTAAACACTCATACAAGCAAGGATTTTGAGGTCACTACGGCCTTTTGGGCCTTTATATTTGATTATTAAGAAGATTTTGGATGATGTCAGCTTACGCGATGAATACCGAAGGAATTGTAGAAGATGTTTTGTCAGCCGCTCAAGACAACTCACCCGATGAAAATTCATACATGGTAAACGGTGAATCTTATGCACTGCTTTCAGCAAGAACATCTGGACAAGAATATAGAAATGAAAACCAAATCCAGCGACAAGAACATATATTTAACTAGAATTCTATGCCACAACGTCCGAAGACAGCCTTTTTTACGCCTGATAGACAAACAACTGCTCGCTCTGTATTTGACGCCTTCGCAAATTGTAAAGTTTCTCCTATCCACATTCAGTGCCTGCAACGCAAGTTAAATGGCGAAGTCGTGGTAACCTATAAATCCATCACCGCTAAAGAAAATTTCCTCCGTCTCAACTCGCTCAACATTAACTCCGAAAAATACGCTCTGCAAGATATTGATAAACCTCTGACCTTCCTAACGATTTACGAAGACCCTTTTGAACTCTCTGACCTTGCAATCATTAAACGTCTAACAGCCTACTGTGATGTCTTAAACTACTGCCGCGGAAAACATACGTACGCCCCAAATATCTACAATTGTCTCCGACACCGCGTACGAATCTCCAAACCAATTCCTAGTTTTCTTTGCTTCGGCAAGTACCAAATTTTTATAAAATATTCCGGCCAAACTCCTACATGTAGAAAATACAATCGCCCCGGTCACTTCAACAACGCCTGCCCAAACAAAATGTGTTTTAATTGTGAAAACACTGGTCACGAAGCCCGTGAGTGTCAACTTCCAACACTTTGCTGTATTCGCAAACAAGAGGGTCACATAGGCGTTAATTGCGAATACTCATGGGTCTTCCCAACAGTACATGGCGCACCAACAGACGAAAAAGAAGATGTAAATATTGACGATGACAACCTCAACTCCGCTTCGATGGAAAATTTTCCGCTCGCCTCTGCCCTTCCTCCGCCTAATCAATCCGAGAAACCCGTCCAGCCCGCTTACTCGAATTCCTTGTCCATTGACGAAAATCTCCCGCTGGCCTCCGTTCTGCCACCGCCCGTACAGTTTACTTTGCCTGCTGAACAACTCACTGATCCTTCTTCTGAACTTCCTGCTTCTGATCCAACCACTCAACCGCCTCCTGATCAGCCCAATGAACTTAACCAGCCCGATCTTCCGTCTGAAAAACCCGATATTCCGTCTAAACAACCAGGCCAATCTTCTGAATTTACCCCTACGGACTCACCTCTCATCATTTCTCAAGGACTCATCGCCACAATCAAATCTGCCATCAAACCACCTTCCCGCCGAACACCTGCCAAACTGCCCGTCGGTTTTCTCTTGCGTGCTCCCGAAAATCTACTGCGCCAACACTTGTCACCGGAAAACCCCGTTTTTTTATCCCTGCACCTACCGCAACACACACTCCCACATTGGTTACCCCTAACAACCCAGAAGAAGAGATAGAAACTACTCACGAACTGAAAAGAAAATCATCATCATCTGAACTCTCGACCCCTACCTCAGAGAGGAAAAAGGGGAGAAACACGTCATGGAAACCCAAGTAAGCTTATAATTCTTAAGTGAGTCTTTTTTCCAAGAATCTTCGAGTGAAATATGTCTTTTTCCCAAGAATCTTACAAAACCTAAACTATCAATGCAAAGGGGCTAGCAAACCCCCTTACCTACAATTTCTTGTTTGATTTGATCGAGAAGTCCAACTGTGATGCCTGTTTTGTACAAGACGCGTTAACTCATTTTGAATCTACTATCAAATCTCTATCCCGTAGATGGCTGGGCCGTAGGTTTTGGTCCCCTGCCTCCGGAAAACAGGGTGGTGTCGTCACTTTAATTTCTTCGAAATGCTCAGACAGAATCGTATCTTGGAAGAAGTACTCACAAGGTCGTATTGTCAGTGTTTGATCAGGTGCAACGACGTTGATATTAATCTAGTCGATATCTATGCTCCTACCAATCCTACCGAACGGAAAAGTTTTTTTTTTGTTTCGATTGACGAATTTTTTATTCTCTCCTCTGCGATTATCATCGGAGGAAATTTTAATTGTTACGACAACGCTCTCGATAAATTTGGTGGGAATATCTCTATACAAAAAGAATATGAATCTTTAAAAAGGGATTTCGCGCTTTCAGATGTTTGGCGAAATTTGCATCCAAAATCAAGAGAATTTACGTAGTTTAATTCCACACGGTCAATTGGAGTATACTTGACAAGTTTTTGATTTCGAAAGATTTATTGTCATCCAATCTTAAGTGTGACATTCGCCCTTGTTCGATATCAGACCACCATTTTGTTTTTCTTACCTTTGATATTCCCACCGGTGTAAAACGCGGGCGAGGAGTTTGGTGTTTTAAGAACTCTCTTTTGAACGATGAGGATTTTTCCGCTGCTATAGAGAATCTGATTGATGATCATGTACGCTTTTTATCTTGTTTTCCGTGTCTCCAAGATTGATGAGAGTTTTTAAAACAGTCTATTAAAGAAGAAACGATCTCCTTTTCCCACAAAAAGCGAAGACAATTGCAAAGAGACCAGGTGATTTTGACGAACAAATTAATCCGTCAACAACAAACATATGAAACATATGTATGAACTGCGGTTATGAAACGTATATGTGCACGATCCTTCGCAGTAAAGCACTATTTGAGCAATAGTGAAAATCAGACCTGAAAAATATTTTCAGGCCTGTACGGGATTCGAACCACTGACCTCTGCGATACTAGTGCAGCGCTCTACCAATTGACCTTAACAAGCTGATTTTCACTATTGCTCAAATAGTGCTTTATTGCGAAGGATCGTGCACATATACGTAAATTAATCCGTCTTCGTCAACGTTTAGTTGACGGAGACAATTCCTTTATTCCTTTAATTTCTGACACCGAATGTCGTTTGAAAGCCCTTCGAACTAAACAAGTCGAAGGAATCATTATTCGTAGTAGAGCAGAATGGCTGGCGGAAGGCAAACCCCCCAGTCGGTATTTTTTTTAATTTACAAAGAACTAAAGCTAAACGATCCCACATCTCTTCGGTTTATGATTCTACCGGTATCGAAGTCTCCTCGCAAGAGGAGATTGAAAAAGCTCATATCGATTTATATCCTCAGCTCTTTTCCGAAGAACCGATAGATGCTACTCATCAAGACGATCTTTTATCTTCTCTATCACGGAAATTAACTTTTGATCAGGCGTCATCTTGTGAAGGCGAGATCACGCTTGACGAACTTACTCTCGCTATGAAAAATATGAGAAGGAATAAATCACCTGGCTCTGATTGCCTTTCGGTTGAATTCTACGTTAGATTTTGGGATCGTTTAGCTCCACATTTACGTCGAGTCTTAAATGCATGCTACCAAACCGGAGAAATGCGTGATTCCATGAAGATGAGCAACACACGCGTTAGTTTTAAGAAAGGAGATTGTAAGAGTCTGAAAAATTGGCGTCCGATTTCCCTCTTAAACTTTGATTATAAGTTATGCCCAAAAGTTCTCTCTCTTCGAATCTCTAAAGTTCTGGAATATATCGTTCACCCTGATCAAACTTGCTCTGTGCCTGGACGCAAATTTACTTCAAACTTACATTTACTTAGAGATATCTTAGATTACATCGACCGCACGAATGAAACCGGCATTTTGCTCAGTTTAGATCAAGAGAAAAGCCTTCGATCCCGTTAATCGTACCTTTCTGCAATGCCTCTTACCTCGTTTCGGTTTTGCCTCGTCTATTTGTTTTTGGATCAACACTTTATGAAATAGTGCCAATATGCGTGTTATTGTTAATGAATAGCTAACCGATGCGATTCCTTTGTTTGGAGGGGTGAGACAGGGGGATTCCCTGTCTCCCCTGCTCTATATTCTGTGCGTTGAAACTCTCGCATGCAAAATCCGAAATAATCCTGAGATCGAAGGCATTTGCTTTCCGGGCGCACATGGTCTCAGCTATAAAGTTGGAGATTATGCTGACGATACGACCTGTATAGTGAAATCTTATCGATCTCTCCAAGTTCTATTCAACATGATTAATAAGTACGAGCGTGGCTCTGGGGCACGCCTTAAACTCACGAAAACAGAGGCCATGTGGTTGGGGGCGTGGCGTACGCGCGACGACCAACCACTTGGCCTCAAATGGATGACAAAAATTAAAATTCAAGGTGTTGTTTACGGCCGCGATGCTGAATTAGACAACTGGCAGCCAAAACTAGAGAAATTAGAAAAACATCTAAATTTATGGAAATCCCGCTCTCTTTCTCTTGCCGACCGATCGCTCATCGTTAACACCCTCGGAATTAGCAAGCTCGTGTATCTCTCTACAGTTTTGTGTGTCCCGAAATGGGTCATTTCTAAGGTTAACGCTTTAATCTGGCCATTTGTCTGGGTCTGTCGGTTAGCCGAGCGTCCTGCCACCAATCTCTTAGCAATGACAGTCTCGGCATTTTGAATTTCCTGATCAAAAGTAACTCTCTTAAATTAGCCTCAGTAATTTCCAATCTAGATGATCGCGAATCAAAATCCTTTTACTTCGCCAGATACTTTCTAGGCTCTAGGCTTGCCTCCTGTCTTCGAGATAACTCCACCCCGAGTACACAGATCTTGACGCCCTATTATGAGAATGTTCTCTCGACTCTCACCACTCTACGTGGGATTCTCTCCCACACGGAGTGGTGCGATTTATTAATTTTCTTCCAAGAAATGTTATCGAACTCTCTTGAAGGAAAGCTCCACATCTCCAATTCTTCATCGCTTTTGGACTCCCTTCCTTCCGATTGACTTTGATGTTGACAAATTTTGGAATTTAGTACGAGATGACTTTTCTGAAAATCATAAGAACGACATACTCTGGAAAATTGTACTTCGCGCTATTAAGCTCCGCGACTCTCTAAAGAATTGGGGATATATCGACTCGGATGAGTGCGCCTTCTGTTCCCGTAAAGAAACTATAGATATTGTTTTCTCAATTGCCCCCGTGTGAAATCTGTATGGTCCCACTTTTCCCTTGTTATCTCCTCTATCCTCGACTTTGTGATGCTTTTTTCATTTTAATCATTTACAAGTAACAAAATGATTTCTTGTGCGATTTGGTGTAATTGAGCACTTGCAACTTTTTCCTGAACCATAAAGTTTGCTGTGTTTAAAAAATTTATTTGACCTACTAACTGACTGCAAATTGCACTCGAAATCATGATATTACCTAAACAAAAATCAGTCCAAAGCGACTCTACCAGTTCGTGAATTAACGTTACCTTTTGTTTTCTCTGCAATATGGTAGGCTGTTTAGAATTTTCTGATATGGTGAGCTTACTTCCCATTGTACCACAACTTCCTTGGTCAATCTTTGTTATCTCTCTGATGGATTTGTGAAAAGGTAAATTTTCGGCTGACGGCAAGACTTAAAGAGAAATTTTCCTTGTGGAGGTGGCAAGATGTAAGGGCCGTTCTAGACAGTTGCAAATTGATGAAGGTTCGAAAGTACGTCACAAGTCAAATTCGTTTAAAATGATCAACGCTGTAAGTCTGCTTTTTGACATTTTCAAAGACATTCATCATTGTATGAAGTGTAACATTTGTATTGGTAAAAATTCTTCCACGAGTAAATAATGATCTTCTAAATAAGGACGGCAGTTCCCTCCCTTTTTACGTCATAACATTGGCCCAAATAAGGATGTGTTCGCGAAGCGTTTCAATTAAAACGCGCCTGCGAGAGAAAAAAATTGTCGCTCACTAAATTCAAAAACATTTCAACACCACTCGCTTTCTAAAGTCCTGCCGTGATACAGGCTGTTGCTTCGTTGTAATCTTCATCCCCGAGAAGCGGGCGTATTAGAGAAGTAATTAAACACTACCCAACCAGCACTCCCTAGCTACCAAACGCAAATGAATCACAGACCCTGTCATTCTACACACCAGATTTTCCTTACCGCTCTCAGAAAATTGATTGAAAAACATTTCACAACTGAAGTCACAGACCATTCTTTCAGTACGAAACTAAAGTCAGCTGTAATTGTATCGCAACCATTATGTTCTACAATTTCCACTGGCCAAACTTGACCTGCTAAGGCTTAATCACATAAAATAAAAACAAGACAGGATTTAAAATATATACTAGCTTACACTTTGCCTTCTTTGTTTAGCGAAGAAGGTAAAACTGAACACTCGGCCGAGTCGTCATTTTATTTTAAATCGAAAAACTTTGCAAACATGAAGTCTGTGTTAAAAAATCACTTGATGCGTAAACAGGATTTTTCCTTCACAAATAAACAGACGGACGGGAACAACTGTATAAACTTACTCTTGGAAAAGGCTTGCCCGGGGGCGCTCGCTGGGTGCGGGAAGGTCGGAATCCATTACGCGTGTTGACTATCCTTGAGACAATGATTAACCACCACAAAGTTGGCTCCAACGTAGATTTATTCTGCAACGCCACTGGACTGACGTGGCCCTAATCTGCCCTGACCTAAGCTAGCTTGACCAAAGAAAGCTCTAGAAAACAGCTCTAATTAAGCCCAATGTACAAAGGATTAGGTTATGGTTTGAGTTATCTAAAGAATCACGTAATCTAGTACAACGATTGGCTTGGCAGGAATTTTGCCTTTAACAAGACTAATTACTTTCGAAAAGTTCGGGTGGATAACAACTACACTAAAGGCCACGACAGGTGACGGTTACAGTTTGACACTAATTACAGTTATGATCTAAGAACAACTGTTTACGTTTGACTGAATAGGAATTGGTAGCATTTACGCTTTGCTGAGCTTAGCAAGATCTCACCGTTTCTACGTTGAATTCTATATATTTTTTAGCGATAGCATAAAAACTCGTTAACTTAAAAATCCTATCGCTACATCAAGTCACGCCCGAAGCTTCTCCCAAGTTTATTCAACAAGTTGGGAGGAAAAAACCCTGGATACAAGGTCTAATAATCACATATTCTAACTATTCACGATCGACATCTAACAAAACTCTATGAGAAAACGCAGGAAGCTCTGCATTCACTGAGCATGCGTGAAGGACAACCTGTCTGAATTGTTCTTGGTCAGGCTTGGCTCCTTTGTTAAGAGGATAACTCACTGTCCCATTAAGTCCAAGGTGTCGTGCCATCACAACTGCAGTTTAATCATCCTCAGCTTAGGATTCAATGTTGTGGTGTAATTCCAGATAATCTTCTTTACTGATCACACTGAGCCCCATGTATCCTACCCCCAAGGGCAGCTGCCAATAGCGGTGTCCAACCCAATGGATGTCTTGGCTCAATATCAGTCATGTGATTGACCAGCAGCTCAATGACATCAACATGACCACCAGATGAGGCCCAACGTAACGAATTCGCATCAAAGTTGTCTCGTGAAGACAGATTAGCTCCTTTACTGATCAGACACTGCATCGCATTTACATTACCCACGCTAGCAGCTAACAATAGCGGCGTCTTACCCGAGACATCTTTTGAGTCGATATCAGTCATGTGATTGACCAGCAACTCAATGACATCAGCGTGATCACCCCATGAGGCCCAATGTAACGAATTCCATCCAGAGTCGTCTGATGAAGCTGGATCAACTCCTTTGCTGATCAGAAACTGCACTGCCTCTACCTTACCCATAGTAGCAGCTACCATTAGTGGTGTCACACCCCTGACACATCTCGGCTCAATAGCAGTCATATGATTGACCAGCAGCTCAATGACATCAACGTGACCACCAGATGAAGCCCAATGTAACGAATTCGCATCAAAATTGTCTCGTAAAGACGGATCAGCTCCTTTACTGATCAGACACTGCACCGCATTTACATTACCCATAATAGCAGCTACCATTAATGGAGTCACACCCCTGACACCTCTCGGCTCAATATTAGTCATGTGATTGACCAGCAGCTCAATGACATCAACGCGATCATGCCCTGAGGCCCAATGCAACGAATTCCATCCAGAGTCAGCTGATGAAGCCGGATCAACTCCTTTACTAATCAGACACCGCACCACCTCTAATCTACCCATAATAGCAGCTACCATTAGTGGCGTCACACCCCTGACATCTCTTGGCTCAATATCAGTCATGTGACTGACCAGCAACTCAATGACATCAACGCGACCACCATATGAGGCCCAATGTAATGAATTATGTCCTCTGTTGTCTTGTGAAGCTGGATCAGCTCTTTTACTGATCAGAAACTGCACCACCTCTACGTTACCCTCAACAGCAGCCACTATTAGTGGTGTCTCACCCGAGGCATCTCTTGGCTCAATATCAGTCATGTGATTGACCAGCAGCTTAATGACATCCACGTGACCACTACATGAAGCCCAATGTAACGAATTCATCTCAAGGTTGTCTCGCGAAGCAGGATCAGCTCCCCTAGTGATTAAATACTCAATCGCCTTTACCTTACCCTCAACAGCAGCTACCATTAGTGGCGTCCTACCCAAGACATCTCTTGAGTCAATGTCAGTCATGTGATTGACCAGCAACTCAATGACAGCAACGTGATCACCATATGAGGCCCAATGCAACGAATTCCAACCAGAGTAGTCAGATGAGGTTGGATCAACTCCTTTGCTGATCAGACACTGCACCGCCTTTGCCTTACCCCTCTTAGCGGCTACCATTAGCGGTGTCCTACCCCTGTCATCTCTTGGCTCAATATCAGTCATGTGACTGACCAGCAGCTCAATGACATCAACGCAACCACCATATGAGGCCCAATGTAACGAATTAAGTCCTTTGTTGTCTCGTGAATCTGGATCAGCTCCTTTACTGATCAAACACTGCACTGCCTCTACCTTACCTTTCTTAGCTGCTACCTTTAGCGGCGTCTTACCCCTGTTATCTTTTGGCTCAATATCAGTCACATGACTGACCAGCAGCTCAATGACATCAGTGTGACCACTATAGAAAGCCCAATGTAACGAATTCTGTCCACTGTTGTCTTGTGAATCCGGATCAGCCCCATTACTGATCAGACATTGCACTGCCTCTACCTTGCCATACTCAGCAGCATTCAGTAGTGGCGTCCGGTCCAAATTTCCTCTCGAGTCAATTCAAAGTCCACCAGAAAGCAGGGACTCAATGTCAGTGACATCGCCTTTTCTTGCTGCAGAGCAAAGCTGATCAACACTTGCCTCCATGTCTTGGTTTGCAGAAGTGTCACCTACGATAGAATTTTTAGAAAATGGAAAAAAAAGGGAGAAACATCACCTCAGCTGGGTGAGATGGGAGAATTGTAAGAATATTCCAGTGACTGTAGTATGAGGAGTTGCTCTTATGATCTTATCGACTCAGTAAAAGCACAGAGGGCCCATTGAACTCTCTATGAGAAGATAATATTACGAAGGTTTCTGTGGGAGTTTAGGCTCTGCTCTATTTTGTTCTCTGGTGGTGATTTCAGGCCATTTCCTCGAGTTAGCTGAGCTCTCATCCCACTCCTGCCTGTTTATGGCTAAAAATCGACCAAATGGCTTGAAATCGCTTTCAGAGAACAAAAATAACACAAACCACACTATCTGAAGTTAAAGTTTATTTGCTGTATTATTTCCAAAGTTACAGAGTGGAGTCTTAAGTCATATTATAAGCTTCATAATATTATCCTCTCATAAACATCTTATGCCCCTTGTGGTAAAAGTAAATAAAAAAATTTCCTTAATTTACATTTTAAACAGCTTTTTATAGAAGGCAAGGCTTTTAGCCAACTGACAATTACAAAGAGAGTTGTTGTACAAAGATTGAAGAATTTTCCTTACTTTGAAGCCCCAGCTCAAAGTTTAGCATCTCCCTCTTTTATTTCTTTTCAATAGTTGAGTCCCTTGGCAACAAAGTGTACATGTATGTCCCTTCATGAAATAAATTTTTCGCCAACAAGCCTAATTTAAATAGCAAAAAGCTTACTGGCACAGCAGAGAATTCATAATCACATAATTTCTCTCCATTTGCACTCTGGCAATACTATTTCAATAACAAATTTTTTTCATCATGAAACAAACCAAAAGTAACTTATAAAAATTTTGCCAACAATAGCATTCTTGCATTACATATTAATTCATCCTTCAGCCCCCCAATCATATAAAGTGCTAGCTTTATAAGTTTTACTTGGTGTAACCTTTAATAACTGCCTGACCCCATTAATTCTTATGTACATGATAGCACAATTTTATGCACACCTGTCTTAGACTGCTGTCCATCCTTATCTTTGGGAGCCTCTGTCACTTGCAGAGGGAGCTGCTTTAGGTGCATTCTTTAGAGTTTGTTTCCCTGGCAATGTAAATTTTGTCAGAAAATAATGTTTACAAAGGCTCTTGATATTAGCGGGCAAGTCAAGAATTTAAAGAAAAAAAAGCAAAAAAACTTTTCAATCTGTAATACATGTTTCAAAAGAAACTTCTGTCATCTTCAGTTAATTACAGTAACTGTACAAAGTATTGGAAGTTGAATTAAACAGTATTTTGTACGTAGAATGCCAATTATGATGAACAGTACATATGATGCACGATCCTCGCAGTAGATAGCGCTATTTAAGCAATAGTGAAAATCAGACCTGAAAAAAATCAGGCCTGTACGGGATTCGAACCACTGACCTCTGCGATACTAGTGCAGCGCTCTACCAATTGAGCTAACAAGCCAACTGGGAGCAGGCCGTTAAGTTGACTCGTAATAAACCCGTGAAAGTGATAAATCAGATACAATGAAATATATGAAGTTCATATATTTTGAACTGCGGTATTAGATACATATGATGCACAATCCTCGCAGTAGATAGCACTATTTAAGCAATAGCAAAAATCAGCCCTGAAAAAAATCAGGCCTGTACAGGATTCGAACCACTGATTTAACACTTTCACGGGTTTATTACGAGTCAACTTAACAGCCTGCTCCCAGTTGGCTTGTTAGCTCAATTGGTAGAGCGCTGCACTAGTATCGCAGAGGTCAGTGGTTCGAATCCTGTAAAGGCCTGATTTTTTGTTTTTGTCTGATTTTCACTATTGCTTAATTAGCGCTATCTACTGCGAGGATCATGCATCATATGTATCTAATACCGCAGTTCAAAATATATGAACTTCATATATTTCATTGTATATGATAAACAGTCATAACAAGAAAGGAGGTAAAGCATGAAAGTGTGAGAATTAAAAGGACAGTTTCAGGTTTACATGGTGTAATTGTTGATTCAGGGATGGTTGTTTTATTTTATTTCAATATGAATAGCCTCTTTTATCTATTTACCTAATTCAACTTCTGATGCTTTGTACAGTAATTAACTGAAGATGACAGAATTTTCTGTCGAAACATGTATTACAGACTCAAAAGTTTTGTCGCTTTCTTTAAATTGTTGTTAGAAAGTAACTATGCATAAAGTTATGTGATATCAGATATTTATAGAATATATTACCAATTATTAAAACCTGGATCATTGGATAATGCAATTCAAGACTTTTTATTGGCTTAGCCATTATGGTATATGAGCCAATATACCATAATCTAATATCTGTACATTGTAACATCCCGTTTCTTCTTAAAAAATAAAGTTGAGAAGATTTGTCTAATACCTTGAGGGCGTTTTTTTGAAAAAACAATTACTCCACTCGCGCTTGTTGGATATGAGATGATTATAGCCAACTCGGTGTTACACTTCTCATTGGCTATCTACCATCTCATATCCAACATGCGCTTGTGGAATAATTGTTAATTAGAAAATGCAGATAAATGATTCACTGTTGAATAAAACAAGCTAAATATTGAAAAAATAAGAGAGTTTCTCCAGTTTCCAACTCAAAATATCTTTTCTGCATGTAGTGAACATTAACCAGCAATGATGCAAATCTTAACCTACTCTAAAGATTAATTATAACGTCACGGCGAACCATCTTTATCATCACAGCAGTTTCATTATTCAGATAAAATAATAATTGTTTTTTTCAACTCAGAACATTACTCATTTCAGTATGAATTCAGCATTTTTAAAGGAAAATTTTTTTAAATTTAGAACCTATTTTTTCCCTAGAAATTGAAGAAGCTTTCACACAAATCTCTCTATTTGGTGCATGGAAAATGGAAAATGGAAAATATCTTAAAATGCAAAATGTTTTAAAGTTGTCCTCATTGTTGTCCTTATATGGATCAGGTATAGATTGTTGTATAATGATATCATTATAGTTATTATTTTTGATTGTTGTAAACAACTGTAATCTATTCTTGCATGGGTGTGTGTAATTGGCAAATGAAGAAAATAAAAATAAAATGAATACATGTAACTAAGTCTGTAATCTAATGATGCACTGAGAACCTTATAATTTCTCCTGCTTATGTTATATCCAAGGGTTTCATTAAAATTTGGAGTAGGAGGGCATCTGGATTTCACAGGCGGCCATCTGTCTGCAAAGCCCGAAGGGCCTTGCCTTCTAGGGGGGTCTGGGGGCATGCTCCCCCTGAGATTTTTGAAATTCTACAGTTGCAGAGATGCATTTTCCACCATTTTGAAGCACAAACTAACATCCAAAGGTTACCAGCTCTTTTTAAATTATGATTTGATGCATCAGTCAACAGATAAATTAGTTTCTCAACACAAATTAATAATTTTTAATGATTAAGATCTCTACATTGACTTGCCCCTTACCAAAACGTGTCATCAATAAAATTTACATATACAGGTATACTCATTCTGTACGTGTAATGATGTAAAACCCAGCACATATACATTGCATCAACTACATTGTCTTACCTACATTGCATTGTCTACTGAACAAGAACAATGATTAATATTGAGTAGAAAAGTACTAAATGCTACTCCAAGTCACTGTCAGCATCTGAGCTATAATCAGAGTCAGGATCAGAGTCTACATCTGGAAGGTCCAGCTGTTTAGCAACCTACTGCACCTCTTCTTCAACTCCTGTTGCATCTAAAGTCAATTCATACTCAGTTGCCACAACATCATCTGTTTGGATCTCAGCATCTCTTAGGGTGACAATCTCAGTGACTTGTCCAGTATGAGAAGACTCATCCTGATTTGTTTGCTTCGCAATCATGCGAACCTTTAATATTTTCCGTCTGGGCTTGCTTTGCCATGCAGTGATAGCAGCAGTCATCAAGTTGTCAAAGTTCTTAGTACCAGCCTCAGGCCCGTTGACATGGATTTGCATCAGACAGCTCAAAATGTCATTCTTCAAAGTACTCCTTAACCTGCTCTTGATCAATTTGAGGGCACTGGCATCTCTCAGGCCATGCATTAGAGACAGGTAAAGAGACTATGTACTCAGCTACTTTAGCTAAGAGTGAAAGAGTGCGAGGGGACAAGCTGTTCATGGTAACAGTCGCTGTAGGTACCAATCAGTTGGAGTGATCACAGGGCTATCCTTAGAGTTGGTTGGTTGCTTGATTTCGTCTGGGATCTCATTTCGCCACTGTATCAGCTCATACTTAAAGACTCTCCATTCATCCTTCAGTTGTTGGCAATCCTCTTCACTGCTGAAGTAGTGCTTCGCTAGTTCTTCCACTTCTTTACCACTGTACTCAAGAAAACCATGCTGTCCTCGAGAGGGAATTTGTGCGGGATCGAAAATGGCATATGCAGATAGTAGGGGAACAGCATCAGAGAACCTATCCTTGATGTTGTCCTTAACCGATTGTATGTACTTTTGCAAGAAATGTCTGAGATACAACTCGCTAGCTTCGGTCAGAGTGAGCTCTGCAAGGTGTAGTCTTTCGGGTTGCTTCAGGGATGTGGCAAATTCAGAGACTGGAGATGCTTTCTGAGCAATCTGAACAAGGTCATCAGTAGTTTTCTGGATGACAGGTTTCACGTAGGCAAAAGACACTTGACTATGTTGCTCATCTTACCTGCAAATTAACTTCCTCAGTTAATTTGCAGGTAAGATGAGCTTCATTATCATTACAACTCCAAGAAATTTGACATCATGCATTTTTTGCAGAAGACCAGCCGCAAAAGCATCAGTACTCTGCAACTTCCTAAATGTGTGAATTAGGGGTAGATAGTCATTACAAACACCCTCAACAGCTTTGTTTAGTAATAACCATCCTCGGAGACCCAGGGGCTGTGGGTCGATTTCAAGGTAGGGCATGAAAAGCCCCTGGGGACATTGTCTTACAAGACTAGTTCCAAACGGTCGCAGTCGTTCTGCCATCTGATTGGTGCCAGAAAATCTTTGTGTTTTTCTGCCCAATCAGAGTGAAGTGTGCTTTGGAGTCCTTTCGTCTGTTGTAACACGGACAAATACTAATAGCTCAGTTGCTCGCTATGTTTGTTGGGGCCATGCGACGGAGATTTGCTTGAGGTGAAAAGTTTCAATCTTAGCACACAATGTAAGAGAAGTCCATCAGATTATCCGCCAAAAACCTCACTGCAAATTATACTGAATACTTTCGCAGGTATCACTAGAGAACATGTTTTAAAGTTTGCGAGGTTTGTATACAACACGATGGTTGAGTCATTGAAATGCCGCTTTAAACGTTACACGAGATTTAAGCTTAAATCTTTACTAGATTTTTTGCATAATTTGCTGTGACTGTAACTTTGCCAATCCCCTGAAGTTATTTCGTCGCACGGGCCACGCAGGTATGTCGAGCAACTGGTACTTGCGCACTTTCTGTGCGTGCCAAAATCTAATCTCATCTTCGCTTGAAAAAAAAGAAAAGCAAAGCGTGGAAACTGTTGCTTATTAGATGTGGGTAGATGGCCCTGTACTATTAGGCTGACATTTGCAATAAACCAAACCCGCCCTTTCCATCCATTATTTCTTGGTCTTTGGTTTTGTTTTTCCCATCGAAAGCAGCATCGGATCGATTCCCAATGATCAAAGGTATTTAACTTGGTCTTCAACAATCGACAGAAGAGGTGAAATGACAATGACTAAGGGACTAGAAGAGAATCCGTGGCCTTCCTAGCTCAAGAATTTCAACACTTTAGGCAGCAGTTGAAAGAAACTCTTTCCTAACCCCTTCGGTAATTGCCCGAAAAAAACCTCTCCTTCTCACGATGTTCTCATTAATAAGTTTTTGTTCAGATTTTAATTAGCTAACCAGAAACACAGCTAAGCCTTTTCTAAGCGCTTGCTGGAGGTCGTCCACGAACTTAAGCCGTATTGTGAATGACTTTACTACAAAGCGAAGATTAGATTTTGGCGCACACAGAAAGCAGAAAGCTACGTAGGCGAAAGAGCCAGTTGCTCAACATAACTGCGTGGCCTGTGCAACGAAATAACTTCACGGGATTGGCAAAGTTTCAGTCACAGCAAATTATGCAAAAAATCTAGAAAGATTTAAGCTCAAATCTCGTTTAACGTTTACAGCGACATATCAATGACTGCAACCATCGTGTTGTATACAAACCTCACATACTTTAAAACACGTTCTCTAATGATACCTGCGAAAGTATTCAGTATAACTTACAGTAAGATTTTCGCGGACAATCTGATCGATTTCTCTTTCATTGTGTGCTAAGACTGAAACTTTTCACCTCAAGCAAATCTCCGTCGCACGGCCTAAACAAACATAGCGAGCAACTGAGCTATTAGTATATGTCCGTGTTAAAACACACGAAAGGACACTTCACTCTGATTGGACAGAAAAACACAAAGATTTTCTGGCACCAATCAGATGGCAGAACGACTGCGACCGTTTGGAACTAGTCTTGTAAGACAATGTCCCCAGGGGCTCTTCATGCCCTAACTTGAAATCGACCCACAGCCCCTGGGTCTCCGAGGATGAGTAATAACCATCATCTACGTGTTGCCTTCGCTAGACGCTTTTGACACACCCTCTGAGCTTTGATGGATGGTTCTTGGAGCTGTTTAATGGACAACTGACACTTAAAATAGATGGCCAGGCACTTAGGAGAGTTTTCGAAAAACTTCCAGTTTGGATGAGCCACCTTTCCACTTTTTTGATGTAAACAATTTCGTCATTCGTGTCACAACAGGGAAGGGACAACCTGTGGCAAATACAGTGCACACTACCCAGACTTTTGTTCAGCTCCTTAAGTTTAGCTGCTACTCCGTTCCTTTTTCCTGTCATGACAGAGGCCTCATCTGAACATAACCCTAACAGTTGATCAACCGATAGACCACATTTGCTAAGCTCATCTAAAACCGACTTGGTAATGGTTGCTGCATTGGCAGAATCAGATGACTCAAGTAGGTTCCATACACCCAGAAACTTAGTTTCAGTTCCTTCTGAATCTCTGTTCCAAAACTGTAGGAATATGACCAACTGCTCCAGCACTGCGATATCTGTAACTTCATCAATTATTAAGCCAAATGACTGTGCTTTTCTGACTTGACAAAGAATGGATTCCTTCAGAACACTTCCAAGGGTCAAAGCCAGGTCAATTTGCCCGGTGCCCGGCCCTTAATGAAACCCCTGTATATCTCTCAACTTTTCACTTGGTTCACTTATGAGAGATTATAGATAAATGTTGAATATCAACTAGACATTAATTAAATTATTTAGCCATGCAAGTGTTGTAAAGTGCATATTGTGAGCAGCTGTTAATTGCCTGTTTTCATTAATCAGGATCCCAACCTATTCAAACTTCCTCTTATTTGGAAGGTGATCCACAATATTTTTTGACAAAAAACAACACAAAGAAAGAAATGTGGAACAAAAATTCTCAAAGCTGGAAATCAGCGAAAATTTGATTCCAAATGGGATTGACTTGCTCTGTAAACATTACTAGCTGGTATTAAAAAAATAATTAAAGGAACTCTATTAGCAAGCATATGGAGAAATAAATAACTGGAACAGAAAATAAACTTAGTTTTCAATCACTTATTATGCTGTTAATGAAAGTTAAGAGTTAGTCTCTGTAGGAATCAAACATCTCTGGACAAGAATATTCTCAACCCCCCTATAAATTTTGCATGTAGTTAGGCACTAATTGGAGATGCACAATAATTCCCCTTTTAGAGGTGGTAGCACCCTTGATGTCATGGTAAAAATGGCTGTTTGTTTGAGGCCTTGGACCTCATTTTCACACATTTCCTCCTTTACTCATTCAGCTATTGTTAAAAAGTTATACATAAATTTCCAATGGAAACGAGTGGTTTTTTCTGTATCCCTATTAACTAATTTGAAAGTGACTGAGTTGCTTATTTGAGAGGTCATTAATCTTTAGGGATCTTTAAGGATCGCCAAAGACCTGTCAAGGCTCCTCAAAGACAAGCAACTTCTAACGATCCTAGAGGGATCTTTGAAGGATCTTCAAAGATCTATTTATCCAAAATCATTTGATAAGATCCTCAAGGATTTGATGAAGATTCTCCAAGGATCCTACAAAGATCCTTGTAAAGATCCTAGCAAACTTCTTAGTCAGGATCCTTCAAAGATCCTCACGGACAAAACAAGGATCTTTTAAAGATCTTTAAAGGATCCTACCAAGGATCTTAATAAGATCTATGCTAGGATCCTGAAAGATTTGATAAGGATCTTACAAGAATCCTTGTCAAGATCTTTGCAAGATCTCTGCAAGGATTCTACAAGATCTTTGAGGAAAACCAAGGATTTTTCAAAGATCTTCAAGGCTCCCTCCAAGATCTTTTTAAGATCTTTGTCAAGATCCTCAAGAATTTAATGAAGATCTTACAAGGATCCTTATCAAGGTCTTTTCAAGATTTTTGTAAGGATCCTTCAAGATATTTGAAGAAAAAATGAGGATCTTTCAAAGATCTTAAAGGATCCTTAAAAAGATCTCTTCAAGATCGTTGTAGGGATACTTCAAGATCTTACAGGAAAAAGTGAGGATCTTTCAAGATCTTGAAAGGATGTTTTCAAAAGTCTTAAGATCCTCTAGGGATTTTCACAAGGGTTAGTTCCCTCAAGTTTTTGTAGTATACCTGAAGTGCCAAATTCAGCTACAGACATTTAAAAACAAAATTAATGTGCATGTACAGAACTTATGCCGTGTTAATAATAATTGGCTGAGATAATGAAAATGGAACACTTTATTGTATAGAGCATGTAAAAACAAGTACCTGCTGGTTCCACACCATCATTGCTTCCATCTATGTTTTCTTCTTTTCTATCTAAAGTCCTGGGATCTTTGAAGGAATAAATAAAAATAAATAATAATATGCAGTCACATATTGCAACACTTCTTATAAAAAAGAACACATATTAACTCATCAACCTGCTGCCTGCAATCCTTCCTCCCTTCTCTTTGTTTGTTTTGTTGTTTTATCTGAAGTGTCAAAATCTGCACACAATGAAAATAAAATTTGTGGACTCAGTCATAGGACGCCAACAATATTCCCCAAGAGATATTTTATGAAACAACTCAAGACATACAATTAAAATATTATACCAACATGCCCCTTCCCCCCACATGATGGATGTGGGGTGGAAGGGGCATGTTGAATATATAAGTCCCATACTAAGCTTCATAATATTATCATCTCATAGACATCTTGGGCCCCCTGTGGTAAAAGGTTAAAAAGTTACGATGGATAATTAGATTTCCTTAATCTAAATTTGTAAATAGCCTTTTGTGGAAGGCAAGGTTTCTAACCAACTGACAATTGTGAAGAGAGTTGTTGCACAAAGCTTACAAATTTTTTCCTTCTCTGAAGTCCTGGCTCATCATTTTAACAACAAAACGTTTCCATTACGAGGCAAAACAAAAGTAAATAAATAATTAATAACTAACTTATTAAAAATGCACCAACAATAGCATTCTTGCATTACATAATTATTTATTCACTGTTTTGCTTGCCAGTCATGTAAAGCTAACCCTGAGGCTTCAAGCACTTGCTTTATAAGCTTTTACCTGGTGTAGCCTGTAAAATCTGCCTGCAGACCCCACTGATTGTTATACACACTAAAAATATTCTGATAGCACAATTCAAGGCACACCTGTATTAGACTGCTGTCCATCTTTATCTTTGGGAGCTTCTTTGTCACTCACAGAGGGACCTGTTTTATGAGCATTCCTTAGAGTAAAGTTCCCTGTTCATGTGCATATAATCAGAAAATAAGTATGCATAAAGTTATGGGATATTAGATGATTACAGAACATAAATTATTATCAATTAAATCATGCAGGTAAATGATTCACTGTTGAATAAAAACAAGTTAGACATTGACAAAATAAATCATCTTTAATCATCACGGCAGTTTCATTATTTACAAAACATCTTTGGACATGAAAATTTTCAACCCTCTTAAAATTCTACATGCAGTTGGGCACTCATGTGAAGTGCACAAAGATGTCCTTTTAAGAGGTTGTAGCACTCTTGTTGCCATGGTAAAAATGGCTGCTTGTTTGAGGCCTTGCACCTCATTTTCATAGTACATTTCCTCCTTTACTGACTCAGCTATTGTTAAAAAGTTATAAATAAATTTCCAATGGAAAAAAGTTTTTTTTTTGGATCCCTATTAACTAATTTCAAGGAGACTGATGTTGGGAGGATTGCGTATTTGAGAGGGACATTAATTTGAGAGGGGCCCTTATTCGAGGGGGCGCATTTTTTTCCTACGAGGTAGACGTTTAATCTGGGGAGGGCACTAATCCAAGCATGAAAGCTTATTCAAGGAAATACAGTATTGTGACTTACTCCTCTGGTCCCATCATCTACCACCATTTACGTTCATATTTTCAATTGTTTGGACTCTCAATTATCCACACTACTATTGGGCACAGTCCCCATGAGTCCAGATAATTGAAGTTTTACAGTTCTACCTAATTAATTTCCTCTTATTTAAGTGCCCTTGAGTTTTTCTTCTCCCAGAATGCTTGAAGAGCCAAATTGAGCTACACAGGGTTCTCAATAAGTTTTGATGTAGACGGCTGAAACATCAAACTAGGCGGCGGGAGAAGCAAGTACCACAGGCATGAACCTCTACGAGGGTCTGGCAGCCTGCCCCCTCCCCTCCCCTCCTCCAAAAAACTTCAAAATATAGGTTAGATTTGCCATTTTGAGCCTTTTGGCAAACAAATTTGGTTTTAAGAAATACATTTTTTATTAGAGACAACCATAAATTTGACTGAACATCTTTCTTTTCTTGGAATCCCAATAATGGGACCAGACTACACCCCAGAAAGGGCAGTAGTTTTCTCACCTTCATCTACCTGGCTTTCCGTTCTTCGTGATTTACAGAAATATCAATCAATTCCAGGCTGGCTTGAAGTGGGTTTTCTTTTACTCATGGGTACTCTATAATTAATTACATACTAAGATTTCATGCCTTTTTCTAACACGCTGAACACCATTTCATGCCTTCTTCTAACACGCCGAACGCCACACCGCACTTGTTGACAACAAACACTGGTCAGCGGAATTTCGCAGAAGGTAGAAGGCGCGCATTGGCTTTGTGTAATACGTTTTACTGCTGAAAACGGCTTTCAAGTATTATTCGTTCAATTCACGCAATTTTTAACATTGAAATCTACGTGTAGATACAAAATAAGGAGGCAAGCTTGTCACTGAAAAGTAGGCGGCTCTAAATTTAAGGTAGCCGGTTTTTTAGCCGGCTGCCGGCACTTAATGAGAACCCTGGCTACAGACACTCAAGAACAAATGTGCATGTACTCAGGCCATATCAATCATATTTGGCTTAGCTAAAGAAAATGGAACACCTTTATGTAAAGAGCATGTAAAAACAAGTACCTGGTGGTTCCACACCATTATTCCCTCCATCCATTTTTTCTTCTTTTTCATCTGAAGTCCAGGGATCTTTGAAGGAATATATAAAAATAAATATGCAGTCACATATTGCAACAATTCTTATAAAAAAAGAATACATCCAAATTTTAACACATGTTAAATTAACCTGCTGCCTGCAATCCTTCCTGCCCTCTCTTTGTTTTTTTTGTTGTTTTATCTGAAGTGTCCAAATCTGCACACAATGAAAATAAAATTTGTGGACTCAGTCATAGGAAGTCAACAATATTCCCCAAAGGGTATTTTATGAGCAATGTAGGACATACAATTAAAATATTATACCAACATGCCCCCACCCCCCACTACACACACACACACACACACACACACACACACACACACACACACACACACAGATACAGACACACAGACACAGGCACACACACACACACACACACACACACACTTTAAATTTCCCACCTTAATATGGTCACCTGACAAAAAAAAAATTCATAATTCATTCATTTACCTTTATAATGGCTAAGATGGGAAAGGACACCCAACTGCACCTCTTTCGATGCTATTTAATATCACATGTATGTATATCATTAAACAATTGATAAGCATTTGTCACATCTGGGTATAGGGCAGCACATTTCCAATTTTACCTGTTAATGACATTGCCTCTTTGTTCTTCCTTCCTGTTGGGTTGACTGAATGGATAGCATAAACTGTACTGCCATCTGCATCTGAAACAATTTTCATTGGTTATATTGATCTGCTAATTCCTTGGCACCTTATCCAAATTTTAGCTCATCGCTTTATATATGGAGAACAGATGTGTATTGGGTAAACAGCAGGAAGGAGAGAAAATTACCATAAAAAGGATGAGAAATGGAAAACCTGTTTTACAATATACTGGGCAGGAATATAGAACTGAAAGGGAGTGAAAGAGGGAGTGGGGAACTCTCTCTTCTCTCTTTCAACTTAATTGAATAGGCTTTTAGGTCAATAAATACCACATAACTGTGTCTTACATTTTCATTATCATGCAACTTAACCTCAAAGTAAACTTTTCAGAAGAATAATTCAGCACCTGGCCTTGTTTTAAAAAAGAGGCCAAGGGTATGAATGACTAAAATGACTAGTTTATTAAACTCTATTGTGGCAAAGGACCTGAATTATCGAGTATAATTTACAATCTTAAGACAACTATTATCTAAAAACATATTTAAATGTTAAAAAGTCCTCTGTTCTCTTTATCCTACATATCTGAACGTTTTGGAAGAGATGGTACTTTTGTGTTTTCTGCCTTAAGTTGTAGTTAGATGCGTGAAGGAGCGAGCTGGGGAGCAGATGGTGTAGCGGGTGGCTGGGGGACTTGATTTTTGCCATGTATTTCTAGCACAGGTCTAATCTTCTGTCATCTAGCCTATCTAATTTACCCACGCTGTAAGGAGTAAGCAAATGACTCAGCCTTGGGGTAAATTATATTGGGAAATTGTCTATTTAATTTATCTAAATTCCAGGGTTCTTCTGCACAACTGCCAAGGGTCAATAGGACTAACAATTTAGAATACACTGCACACCTGTCTGTAATGATCCGTTTCCTTTCTGAGAAATAACTGCTTCTACCTTTGTCGTATTTCCACTTGGATCTGAAAATTGTTCAGTCATGACATACATTACATGGCATTGAATAACATATTCACTTTACCACCAATTAGCTACAACTATTGTGACTTAGTCATGCATGTGAGTGTGTGAGTGAATACTTTGTTAATGTGTCAAGAGATTTAGCTACCAAGTTAATTGGGGACACAAAAAAAATTTCCTATCTACAATACTTTTAAATGATATTCATATAAATATATACAATAAAATATAAAATCGGAGATAAAATCGATATAATCTTTATCATCTACAATAGTTATCAATTTCTTTTTCATTTCATTTTATTATTATTATTATCATTACCGGCCCATTGCAACATAATTAGTTATTATTACTATCAACTACTATTACAGGGTTCTTGCTGAGTTTCTTCATAGGAGGTAAAAAATAAGAAGGTAACTTTGTTACCTCTCCCAATGCTGGGGTGTGTAACCTGTATAGGCCTTCTGTGAAGTCTAGTATAGGAGCAGGTTTTCCACATGTGGATGACATGTTGTCAACCATTATATTTCTCTTTAAATGCTGGGCCTTTCGATTGGAAGCAAGAAGAATGGAATGAAAACACCCTTGTGAACTGAATTCACGGTTTTCTAAGAAATTCCCAGGAATTCCCAGAAATTCCCAACTGTGCAATAAGCTCTGATTTGAAAAGCTTGGAATTACTGGGAGTTTCAGGGAAAGGAAGGTTCCAGTTTGGCAAGGACTTGGAATTCCTTGGAAATCCTAGGAATTCTCAGCCATACAAACTACCTATAAGTTAAGGGGGGTGGAATTCTTGGGAATTTCTGGGAACTGGATTTGAGGCAATTTAAATAACCCTGAAATCGAAATAATTCCAAGAAATTCTAATACCTTGCATGTGAAGGTTTTAGGACAAGGAGTAATTTTAGAGGCTTAAAACTTTGGTTCAATAAAAGATATGCTACACAAAATGTACCAAGAAATATACCTACATGTACATGTTTATCCTGAAATTTATTATTCAATCTAAGTTTTAGTAAATCTTAACATCAATATGCATTTTTTCATAGAGCAGCAGACAGGTATGTTAAATGCAAATTGCCAATCGTCGATTTGCTTTCTAGCCTCAAAGGCCTCTTGGCTTCCATAATCATAAAAGTTTTTTTATGGCACAGATGTGCCAAAATCATAGAACATAATCATAAACATGGGAACGTTTCGGAATGTGCGCATCCATTTGTAGGCGAGAATTCCAACGCACCATAGTCAATTCCTTCTCTTGTACAAATATTTCTTCGTTAAGAGACGCACTTGACTCTGTTGGCACCACTGCTAGTTCAGTGGAAGCGAAAGATTAAGGAATCGAGATGGCTGTGTTAGAACATGCTGCTGAACGCTTGTTACGAAAAAACTTTGTTAATTAGGGTACCAGGTACACTGCGATCATCTTGGTATCTCTTACACTTCCTAAGGTGGTATTCATCTGTTAAAATAACAAGGGTAAATCACGTTTGTAATCACATTCAAAGTTGTGATTGGCTTGTGTTATTTCTCACCTTTGCAGTGAACACATTCAAGTCAAGGTTTCAAGTCTTTGTTTCCTCGACAACTTTTGGCCAAAAATCGTGCATTTGTTGTAGGTTCAATTCTTCTCGATTATTTCTACGTAGAGTAATTCGCATCATTATTTATATCATCGTCAAAAGATGGATCCAAGGTACATCCATCGTCCATTGGCAGGGAACCAGTCAGAAAATTCAAACTAATCTTGCACTTGTCTTGAGACTGCAATTGAGCAAGCCAGCAGATTCTCTTTATAGCCAAAATATCTGCATGATCATACCCGTGCTTCGAAAACAAAGATTAATGGTTCAATGGGAGAACGAGAGTAGCGTGAGTGTTATAAATGAAAACATAGTCGTTGAAGCAGTGGAGTTAAAAGAACTGACAACAGTTCACACATCGACTGGCCGGTACACCGAGCGGCCATTTATAGAGCTACGATTTTGAAAGTTTGTGGTGAGTACAAATTGCGATAGTCAGTACGTGATCAAAACTGAGAATCGATTCGGTCACTTGTATGCTACAGTTTCTTAAGCTTATGCTTTACAATGAAATAAATCCATCAGTAAGCTAAAGGTTTCAATATTTTTTTAGTCACGTTTGACAAGCTGCAGGCCCAGTAAAAAAAGACAAACAGCTGCTTAGTCTGCAGTTTAGGATAACTTCGTTACAATTTATTGTTACGGTTACAACAAGATTTTAATTAAGAAATCGTTTATTTCACTGCAATTCAGGGCTCAAAATTAACGGTAACCCGTTAACCAATGGTTAGTAACTTTCAACGTTTGGTTACTAAAAATGTGTCCTACTAACCCGACATGGTTAGTAAAATTTTCTAATATATTTAAACGTTGGTAGACCTCAGGACAAAGAGCACGTAGACCCGACTCTGAGAGGAATACTTAGAATACTCAAGTTGTTAATCAACTTTAATAAACTCTTTTTAGAGAATGTGCTGTAGATGTACTGTTCTTGACTAATCATGGTAAACAAGAGGGAATTTAAAATAGGTGCATAATTGTCAACATTTTTTAGGTCACCGTGCAATTCCAGCTACTCTTTAATTTGTCCTAGTCGTTATTATCAAAATGTTCAATATTTGAAATATCATAACTTGTGAGCTTGGATACCAAACTTTATAATTTGGTTAGTAAAAGAGATGTCTACTAACCCGAAAAAAATTAATTTCGAGCCCTGCAATTCCACTCTTGGGAGGTGTAAAGTCAAAATTGAGGAGAAATCTTTGAATTTCAAATTGCAGAATCAACATAAACAAACAATATATCATTAAACCGCTGCTTGACAGTTGAATTTTAACACACAAGAGTTTTAGCCAAAGAAGCTACTACCACATAAAATTAAGTCAAAGCCTGGCTCCTGGAGGAAAGGGTAAAATACTATTTGTATCATCATCCCAAATTAAATTATTCATTTAAAGATCATTTTTTGACTGATAGTATTTATTGCAATAGACATAATTCAAGTTATTGTATTTCATGGAAAAGAATCAACAGATTTTATTCACAATTAGTCAAACCAAATTTAATGATTCAAATTTAATGATTTAATGAAGGACTGTTTTAAATGAATAGCTGTAATTGAGGATAATTTTTATGAAGTTTTCAAGTAGAGAAAAAGAATTCAAATGTCATCCTAATATTGCTACATGGTAATGTTTAATAACAATAGCAAATAATTTACATGTAAACCTGAATTAAGCATGTGAATAAATTTCAATGTCTACTTGAATTTTTAGGTGGGAGTTAATCCATGGATTTATTTTATATTAGTTGTCTCAAAGTTTTCCTAAAATTCCCAATAATTCTTAAACACTCCTAGAAATTACTTTAAAATAGTCAGGAATTTCTGGCACGTTTTTGATTTGGTCGCTCTGGGAAGTGATCGGTGCTCAGAGCTGGAATTCCCAGGAATTCCTAAGGATTCCAAGTCCTGTTAGCTATAAATGTGGAATTTTTAAGATTTCTAGGTTTTTAGAAGCAGAGCTGTTGCAGTTGGGAATTCCTAGGAATTCCTGGTCTGAATTTACTGGAAAAAAAATTACACCTCTTATTCGTAGGAACTCTGAGGAATTCCTCACAAAAAAAATTGCCAAGAATTCCTAGGAATTTCAAAATCCATTTCACAAGGACAGCAGGATGGCGGAGGTCATTTTGCAAGACGACTTCCAGGGTTGAATTTGGTTATAAAAGCAGGATTTCTTCAAGATATGATGTATTGTCAAACCGGCAACATGTCATAGATATCTTCACAACATTGGTTGGAAGGAGACTAGTAATATTTTTCGAAAAAAATTAAGAAGTCGTTGCATAATTTTGATAAATATTTCAGTCCTGGGTCTCAGTGAAGTAGCCACTGTAACATTTACTTAAACAGCCAGTAAAAATAACTAGTTACTGGCTATTAACAAGAACCCTGCTTTTATGTTACCATCACCATCATTACTGTAATAATTACAGATAAACAATAATAATTATATATCAATGAAAACACCTACCTGAAACTGAGAAATTTATCACCTGAGACTTTTGAGGCTCCATCATCAAATCCAGAATCATCTGTTCAAATTTCTTGCATTCCCTTTTCCAGTCATGTGTCTTTCCATAATTTCCCCTGAGTCGCAGAGCATTGGTGTGTCTTGTACCTGGTGCCTGTTCTGATAACTCGCGGATTCTCTTGGCCCACTCCTCGGGTGATTCTGAATCAACGACCACTGACATACCACCATCCACCTCCTCCAATGCTTTGGCTATTCCGCACTCCACAGAAATGAGGACAGGAACCGCTGCTGATATCGCCTCAAGCGCAATCAGACCAAATCCCTCAGTCCGGGATGGCACGACAATTACATCTGCTTCAGAAAACATCTCCTCCATTTCTTCATAACCACAATATCCACGAATGGTTAACTGATTGCGTGCTATGTCTGTTTCATCACGAAACCAACTCTCTATCTTCCTGTGTTCGTCTTTTGGTGCGCCGACAAATGTCAATTTAAATTTCCTTTCAAGTGAAGCGATTGCCTTTCCAACTATATCGTAACCTTTCAGATGGAAGTCCTCAAAGCTTCCACGACCAAACATGAATACCCAGAAGTCATTTCTGGTTCGATCTCGGCTCAATTCTCTTCGATGAATATCAAAGTGTTCGAAAATTCCAGGAGTTATTACTTCAATGCCATTAATTCTTCGTTCGAATTTCTGTTGAAGACCTGCACCCACAGCAACAGTCAGATCTGCATTTTTGCAAAGCTCTAATTCCTGTTTATTTTTCCTGTCGTTCTCAGCAATAGCATCGGAGTTAGGCCCGTCTTGTTTAAATTTTCCAAGTGCCTCGCAATAAACGTGAACAAACTGCACCCACTTGCATCTTGCGCTGTCTGCGATAAAATAAGCTGCTAGACCAAATTTCCTGCCGTGGCCCACCACAAC
>NC_142520.1:14317200-14322200 GCF_964205215.1 Stylophora pistillata
AGCGTTTTACCTGGTACGAAGTGATCACTACAAACACGAGCGTTCGAATACTTGTCTGGAGTCAGGTCTTCACGTTTGATCCTCTTTACCCACTCGCTTTGGCGTTGTTTTTGAAGCAATTTTAAATTATCTCCGACATTACTTTTGACAGTAGGTATTCTAAAGAAACGCTTGTCTTTGTTACGATTTGAACGGTTAGAACAGCCAAATACGGCACAAAAGTTGACCATGATTGACGTCTCTGCGTATATTTCTTTAGATCTATCACGCTAGGTTGTCCTCCATATGGAAATTGTCACGTGATCCTAAATCGCCAGTGACGTCATGTGCAAGGGGTTTATTCCTTGTGGACCATTCCTTGCTGACCATTCCTTGTTCACCATTCCTTGTTCCCATACCTTCTTCGGCCTTTTCTTTTTCTCAGTCCTTCTTTTAGAAACGTCCTCACATCACGCGAGAATCTGTCACTTTTCGGTCTCTTTCCTTTTTTGTTTAACCTTTTGATATTGCAGATGTAATCATTCGTATATCTGAAAATAAAAGATGTACGTCAAATTCTAACTCCCTTTTTTCACTCAAAAATAGATTTTTACTGAAGATGGTTGACAACTTACAGGTTACAGAGCTTCCAACTTTATTCCCGACCCAGGCTTTCTCTGCACTTCCCAGGTTATAAAAAATGTTTGGTTTCTTTCGATTTCCCTTCTGGAAAGTTTACCAATTTATGATCATTATCATACATCTGAGAGCATCAATTCCGTATGCAATATGTGAATTGGAAATATTTATGGGGTCAACCGTTAGCCGTAGAAGGAAAAATAAACTAGCTGTTAGGCGTAGAAATTGGACAGATTTCAACGCCTAGTCGTAAGAATGTTTGCCTTTTAAACTTTTCCTTATAATCGGAACTGAGAGAAATTAAAAAAATATATAGAGAGCAGCCAAAATTTTATACCTGTTAGTCGTAAGAGCCATCATACCATTGAGACCCACGTCTACGAAATGAGTCAGTTAAGGCAAGTGTCGAAAGCGCACCAACGCACGTTTCCTTTTGAATCAGCTTTTTTCTTTTTTTTATTCTAAACTAACAAACACCACATTTACACCCACTGGTCAACTAACGAGATGAACATGTAACACTTATTTTCTCCAACAAACAACCCTCATAATCACGAGTTTCCGGTTCCTTATCACGTGTTTTCAGGCTCTTAGTGTAAAGCAACAACAAAATTATTGTTTCCGATAGCGAGCAGGCCAATTGAACAATATCCTTTTCCGATAAAGATGTTAAAGTCAAACCCAATAAATTAACATGTAATGAATGCAACCAATGAAAGAAAGTATTTTTCTGTACATAAACCCTTCAAAAAGTCTTAAACTTAAAACAACAAACAAAATTTGAGATATGAACAAGTTCAAAACTAACAGAGTTCAAACCCAATGTCAATTTCAAGTTATCCGAACATGATTGGCTAGCTATAATTACATCACACTCATTATCGGCTTGAATTCATAAAGATGCCAAGAAGATTGTGGTGAAAGGGGAGCAAGGGAGTGGGGGAGATAGACAAATATACTTCGGAATTTATCCGCGAAACTAAAGAACATTTTAACACCACTCACTGACCGGACCCGTATTATGACGCAGATTGTCGTTTGGGTTTAATCCTAATCTCCATGAAACGTGCGTGGACAGAGGTTGGGGAAACACTATCCAACTCCCCTCCCTGAATGCCGAATACAATGAATTCATAAAACCTGTCATTCTAAAGTCCACACTTCTGTTAAAAGTCCAAGAAAATCTGTTTCGAAACATTTTACAACCAGAAAGTCGTAAAGACTTCTTTCAGCACAAGCCATAATTGTTATCGCAACCAATTTTTTCTACAGTTTTTTGTAGGCCTAACTTGATCACATCAGTTACTTTATCACATCAGATACATTTTTCAAATACAGAGATCTCAATGTGAAATAACTTACATGAACTTAACTCAGGCAGGTCAAGTTTACCCCCAATATTTAAAATACCTTACGAGCTGCTTTGAAATTCTGCATAAAAACTACTGGGTGTGCTACTGTTAATAAATATTTTCTTTCAGTTCAAGATATTCCCTTCAGCTCCTCTTGCACAGGCAACGGTTATGTAGAAAAATAGTGCACAATCGAATGTACTTCGAGAAATTCTTCAACCCTGGCTGAAAGGTATAGTGAGTCGGTTCGGCTGGCGAGGCGTCAGGTCGAATACTCTGTTACACATTTTAACTATTCAAGATCGACATCTGACCAGTCATCAAGAGACAAATCGAGAAGCTCAGAATTCACTGGCCATGCGTAAAGGAGAACTTTCTGGTTCTTTCTTAGTCATACTTGGTTCCTTTGCTAAGAAGATAACTCAAACCTGCTCTGTTCCCAGTTGGAAAATTACGTCAAACTTATACCTACTCGGGATATTTTAGACCATATTGAGCGAACTAATGAAACTGGCATTCTACTCAGCTTCAATCAAGAAAAAGCCTTTGATCGAGTTAATCCCACCTTTTTATTGAATCTCTTAAACCGTTTTGGTTTTCGTTCATCTTTCTGCCACTGAGTTAGCACACTATATAATGGTGCTAGCATGCAAATCATCGTTAATGAACGGTTAACTGAGGCAATATCTTTGTCTCGCGGTGTGAGACAGGGGGAATCCTAATCCCCCTTGTATATTTTATGTCTTGAAACTCTTGCTTGCAAAGTCCGGAACAATCCCGCCATAGAAGGCTTTCTCTTACCCGGTGCACGCGGAATAAGATATAAAGTTGGGATATATGCTGATGATACGACCTGCATTGTTAAATCCACTCGTTCGTTGGCATCTCTCTTTGATACCATTAGTATTTTTGAACGCGGTTCTGGAGCGCGACTAAATGTTGCCAAAACGGAAACCATGTGGTTGGGCGCATGGCGTACACTGAGCGACCAACCATATGGCCTCAGGCGGCTAACCAAAATGAAAATCTTAGGTGTTGTTTTCGGCAATGATACTGAAGTGGATAATTGGCAACCGAAAATTGAGAAGTTGGAAAAACAATCTCTGCAAATCTCGTTCCCTTTCCTTCGTCGGCAAATCCCTTATGGTCAACGTCTTAGGAATTAACAAACTTTTCTACATGTCTTCCGTCCTGTGTGTCCCTCAATGGGTTATTTCAAAAGTAAATTTGTTACTTTGGGCCTTTTGTTTGGGGCTCTCGAATTGAGACAGTAAGTCGAATGACTTGTCACCAGCCTTTCAACAAAGGTGGCCTCGGAATTTTCAACTTCCAAATCAAAGGTGACTCCCTAAAGTTAGCTTCTCTAGTATCTAATCTTTCTAACCCTGAATCAAAGTCCTTTTATCTAACTAAATACTTACTAGGGTTTAGGCTTGCTTCTTTTCGGCCGGAGTGGCATTCTCTTCGTGACAATTCCACTCCGAGTTCGCTTGATTCCACACCATATTACGAGAAATGTTTTTTGGGCGCTTACCACTCTTCGCGGGATTGTATCCTGCAAAGAGTGGCGAGAATTTGATTTCACCTCTAAGAAATGCTATCAGGCCCTACTAATAGAGAATTCTGCTTCCATGATTCTTCACCATTTTTGGTCCCCCTTTCTTCCTGTTGATTTCAAACTTGACAATCTTTGGAAGTTGGTTCGAGATTACTTTTATGAAAACTATAAGAATGTGTTATGGTCAATTGTCCTTCGGGCCATTTGAGTCCGCGATTCTCCAAGGCTAAAACATTGGGGCTATATTGATTCTGATAAATGTGCTTACTGTTCTCGAATAGAAACAATTGATCAATCAATGTTTTCTTAATTGTTCCGGAAGCTCTAGCGCTGTGTCCAGTAACTAATACTACTATTAAAATTCTCCTGTATATAGCTGATTTAGTAACTAATTTAACAAATAGATTAAATGTTTAATAGTTAGTTTCTTTTAGGTTCTTTTCTCTAAATTATCCCTAGTTGTAATACAGCTGATGAAGGTCTCGGACCGAAACGTATTTTATTAATCTTTCTTAGACTTTTTATTTGAGTATATGTCTTTCTTAGCTCGAAGTTGTCCGTCCTCGTGTACTACAATATTTTTCCTATACATAGAGGGATTAAACTTGGTGTCCGTGAAACAGTGCTCGATAAAAATAGTACAGCGGGTATAATGTGTGGTAATCGGAAATAAAACAATTACATATACGTCCCTACAGACCTGTTTCGTGGTTGCCCACTCATCAGGGGATTTTAATGGCAGAATAATGCGATACGATCGTTTATATATTACACTTCAGTATAATTTCAGAGCTGAACAAAGAGTTTCCAGCAATCTGACTGGTGGAGCGGTTCCTTATATGACGCTATATAAACCGCTCCGCGGGATTTATGTAAATGTTAAACTAAAATGATAATAAATGTTACTAAAATGTTATGATTTTAGAAATTTCTCTGTTGTTCAGCTCTGAAATTATTCTAAAACAATTATTCGCCTCAGACTCGGTGAATATTGTCGAATAATCCCCTCGACTTCGTCTCGGGGATTATTCGATGATATTCACCTCGCCTTCGGCGAATAATTGTTAATTATAAACGATGGTATCGCATTATTCTGCCATTAAAATCCCCTGATGAGTGGGAAACCACGAAACAGGTCTGGAGGGATGTATATGTAGTTGTTTTTTTTCCGACTACCACACATTATATATATATATATATATGTATATATATATATATATATATATATATATATATATATAACTGCAGACAGTGCACACTGTTTCGACCTATGTGGGTCTCATCAGTGCAGTGCAGACACTGGGCCAAGCTCTGGAATAAACCATTGCCTGGGCGCTACACTTGTGGGACCAAGTGCAGACACGTTGCCATATATATATATATATACCTGTCTATATATATATATATATATATATATATATATATATACCTTATATATATATACCTTATATATATATATATACCTTATACAG
>NC_142520.1:14324700-14332200 GCF_964205215.1 Stylophora pistillata
TATAGCAAGTCATGTAAATTTTAAAGTTCTATACATGACATTAATTTCTCAGCAGTAATATACCTTTTGAGGATAAGTAATTACAATGTATATGCTGGTATGAATAAATTGTGTCATCAACAAATTATATAAAATGTAATACAGAAAGCAAGAAGACATCACAACAATAAAAGATATGTTAAGCATAACAAATATGTAAGCAGTCAATTTAGTCACACTAACAAACTCCAACTGAAGTAGATGGTGATTTTTTTGATCAATGAAGTTAATACGTACCGGCCTGTTGCTTTAGTTGGGGCCAATACAATCATAGTTAAAAAAACAAATTTTTAAAAGAGTAGCTCGAAATATATCCAACAATATTGTAAATCTTCAAATAAGTGGTGCCCAGGGTACTTATTCCAAAGTTGGGTTAAAACAGTAGGGTGCTCATTCAAGAGGGACCCTTCTCAGTTCACTTTAAACATTTTCACAAGCTTAATTGAAGCAAGTATTAATGTTCTTTTCTGGGCCAGGGAAGGGGGCAGTGTGCTTATTTCAATTTTTCTTCTCTAATATTGCCAGAAGCATCTTATACTGCTGTTGTTGCTGTTCAGCCATGTAGGTTTGCATTTGTAGCAACTGTTGCTGTTGTTGTTGCTGGAACTGTTGTTGTTGTTGTTGTTGCTGCTGCTGCTGCTGTTGTAACAGCAGTTGCATCAGGCTGTTATGCTGCTTGTCAAGCAATTGTTGCCTCTCAGCCTCTTTCTCCAACTGCACGGATCTTATTTCTATATCTCTTTCTCTTAGTCTATTCTCTTCAGTTGCCCGCTCCCTCAAATAGGCCACCATTTCAGTTCCATTGGATCGCCTCTTTTTGGCCTTGTTTTGATTTTCACCATCCCCATCTGAAAGTGACCGTTTCTTTGTTTCACTCAATGACTCCATGGCTTTGAGCCTGATATCCTTAGCTTGCTCTTGTTCTCTCTGTTTTTTCTCTCTTGCTTTGTCATCCTTCTCATCTCTTGACTGATCACAGGCCTCAGCTCTCTCTATGATTTCTTCAAGTAGCCTGTCCAGCTTGGTTGGCTCAGGACTGATGCCACTGGCTTTTAATTCTTGTGAAGTCTTTTTTTTTAATTTTTCCACCAAGACCATATAATGATCTCTTACAGACCTCTTGTTAACTTTAAACTCTGCTCTTTTGTTGAGAATGTTGGCAATTTTCTCCCATGCCTGTGCCCTGCCCACAGTCTTCTCTTTAGCCATGTATGGCTCAGCCTGCAAGACTTCGTGGCACAGGAGAATGTCTTTCTCTTCACTCCATTCCATTTTACCACTGTTTTAAAACAATGCATGACATTTCAGCCTTTAAAAGACAACTTATACAAGTATCCCGTTAGCTTACATGAACATCATGCCCAGTCGATCTGATGTGATTAAAAAATGCAGTGTTAAACTTCTCTGTAGGATATGTAAATTAAGTCCCCCAATTAAACATTACTTGCAGTTTTCGAGCGTGCTCTCTAATTTTGGTAAAATTTATATTTTTCATTCCCAAGCTGAAAATCCTTCCTTTCCAAGCGAGTTTAGGCTAATTTAAATGCTCTATACAGAGGATAGTAGTACGTCAGTAAAGTAAATAATATGTATTCTACCAGTCAGCCAACAAATGGCATGGCCTGTATACAACCACCACAGTTGCTAACTGTCTTGAATTCTCCCAACCAACCTCGTGTTTAGATGAGGCTATATAAACACGGAAAAAGTGCTCTATTACTTAAGCTTAAATAATATGCTTTACGTGTAAGATTAAGTTTATTAGATGCAACACACATTTTAGTTTCAAACCAATTTGGGCGGTATCACGGCTATCTATATTCTTCTACTAACCTCAGATATTCGTTTAACAAAGATTACTATAGAAAAAAGTGTGTACATTCGTATAGCTAGATGTCGCTTTTTGAGCCGGGCCGGACAGAAAAGATAAACAAAATAGGAACTGCCGACTGTTTGTTGCATAAAACTAACGGACGAATTTTCACATTTATTTGTTGTGGCGAAGTTAACTTTGACCCAAGGCTAAGAATTTTTTTTCTCAAAGTATGCATTACGCTAAGTTACTCGTACGACCTCAGAGACTTTCGTCCAAAAAAAAATTAAGCTGCATGACAACTAACCTCGAGGATCTGCTTGGACCAGCGTAATTTCCTCCTTCACAGGGAACTTGCAAGCTTGACATGACTACAAGTACAACAGCCGAGAAAATTTAATGTGGTTATCGGAGTGAGTGACATCAAATCATCTTCGAAGTACGGTAGTTTTAATCTCAAATCCACCTGTATTTCTGCGTTTTCTCCAGGACGTCAAACTAAGCGATCCTGCGTTGTCGACGTGACCTTTCATCAGGGACGGACGGTGTATCCATAGCAACAGCCAACGACAGCTGATAATTCACTTCCGGCGAACGTCCGTGACTTCCAACGTCGTCGATGCTTAAGGTCCCTATTGTTTAAAATATTCAAATCTTGGAAACAATGAAAACCGTGCGCGTGCCGATAATACCGTTAAGAATACTTGAGAATATATTTTCGCCGATGTCTACTATTGGATATTATTTCACTTCGCTTGTTTGAAGAGGCTTCATGTGGATAAGACAAAATAAAAAATTTTTCAGTGAGGCATAAATTGCAACGTTTTGTGACATTGGAATATGCTCTAGCCCTAGCAATAATCTTCCATGATATCGAATAGTCTTCCCTCTTCTCCTTGAGTTTCCACAGGTACTTGCTCAGCTCTGTGTCATTTGGCCGTCTCTCGTGGTTGAACGACATTCGGTGGTTGCGCCATCTAGTCTTAAAATCTGTCGCTGTAAGGCCAACGTACGTTTTAGTTTCTTTCCTGGTAGCGACTGTGGCTTGGTAGACAACCTCGCTTTGCAAGCATTCCCCTCCTAAAAGGCATTTGTTTTCGTTTCTGCAGTTGCTCAATTCTGGGGGCGGCTTTCTCCGGACATTTTTGCGTTCCTGATTGTGGCTTTTTTATGCCCGTCTATGATCTGTTTCATATTGGGTGTGCACGAGTAGCTCAGTTTAATGGTGTTCCTATTGAAAATTTTCCTCAGTTTGTGGGTGACTGGAAAGCACTTGTCAATAAGGTCGATGAACGCTCTGCTAAGGTTGGTCTAGACGTTTCTGCTAAATGGTGGGTTAAACCAAATTATGTTTCTTCGCCTTTTGGTTTGGTATTGCGGTCGTTGCGGTTCTGGTATAGTGAAGTTAAGCTTGTATGTGTAGCCACTCTTATGAAACGCATCTTGGTAGGGAGGTGCGGCTTTGTTAAGCATGTCTTCGTCAGAGTAGATTTCAGAAAGTCTTTTATTAACTGCTTCGGGGATGTTTCTTAGTATATTAGGTGGGTGGTTAGACTTGCTGTATACGTGTAGAGGGGTAGTTGCTGGTTTTGAATAGGGTCCGAATCTGCCAATTGTCAGGTCAAGCGTTACATCGACAAAGTTGATGATTTTCTTGTTTGCTGCGATGGTAATTCTAAGGTTGTTTTGGGAAAATGTCGTGAAAATCTGTTTCTTAATTCTCTCCCCTTTCTGGGGTGTCTGGTTTATAACTGCAAGGCCGTCGTCACGGTAAAGTCCGATGTTAATTTCTGGTATAGTCGCAAGCTGTGATAAGAGTTATCAGCCGACTAGTTCACATGTTTCCGCTTCATCATAACCTCCCATGGTGACGTCGAAAAGTTCGTTGGAATTTTTCTTCTGCTATGGGATCTCATTTACGCCGCAGCCAAAGCTAGGTATTGACGACCAGGTAGAAGTTACAGCCCAGAGGGAAGCGTTCGTAACACTTAAAGACGATAAAGGCAATTTCTTAAACTGACCCACTTGTCGTTTGATCAACCCATCAAAACAGGAAATTGGAAAAATAAGCTAGAAAATTCTCGAAAATATTAACCAGAAACTTGTAAACGCAACAGGGGTTAATCAATGGAAGAACATATCCTCTGTGCTGCAGTGGTTCAAGAACTTGCCAAATAAATGTGAATCTGCTTTCGTCAGCTTCGATGTTGTAGAGTTCTATCCCTCAATAACGGAAGATCTACTCAGACGTGCCCTCGACTTCGCGTCTAACTACATGAACATCCCCCCAGATGATCGCCAAATCGTCCTACTTGATAAGGTATCACTACTATTTAGCAATGGGTGGATTGTAACCGTTATTGCTGGCAGTTGCCTGACGATTTGTTGGCAAGAGGCATGAAACTCAGAGTTGCAGTAAAAGTTCAAATACCCTAAATCTTAAAGTATAATTATCCATAGCTCTAGCCCTGCTATTGAGCACTTTTTAGTAGATGATGATCTCATTCCGCTAGTTTGGTTATAAACCAACAGAGCTACATTGGAGTTGGCCTCTTGACCATTACATTTCTGCTTTTATTTACGTTATTTCAAGAGCCCACGATCGCTTCAGTGATCCTCCAGGCAGCACGTTTGAGACTGATCAGCATTGTTTGTGGGACCCCTTACAAGCTTCTACTTCTGAATACAACTGTCTCCAGACTCGATCGCGAGTTTTGTGATCTGCTGATCTATACACCATCTTGTTATTGATACAAGCCGTGAAAAAATTCAAAGAAAAAGATTCGTGTCGACATGTTTCCGTCAAGAGTCACTCTGTTTACGTCCTTCATATTTATCCTTGCTTCATGCACTCTGCGGCTTAATAAAGGAGACTGCACTCCAGATCTACACAGCCCTACCGACCACAACAACCAACAGATTATATTCTCGTGGTTTCGTTCTACCGTTTATCGTAGTAGATTTCTTGGTCTAACCTTCAGTTTACCACCGCTACTTCATATTAAGTCAAACCGGAAATATCACAGCTCTACATTACTCTTATTTTTAATTGGGAGTGGTGATGCGGAACTTAACCCTAGCCCCACGTCGACACTTCCGAAAGGGCTTCCCTTTGAGTGCACCAAAGCTGTTTGGCAACTACATCGGCTACACAGAAAATTAATATCGAGTGAGCTCCATCAACATTTTCTCTTACTGTACAAGAGCCATGACATTATACCACCGGGTCTAACTGTAAAATTAACACCACTTGTCGGATCTGCAAACCTCCTCGATAATTGGAATGACGCTACTAAGGAGTGCTCAAACGGTTTAATTGACCTCCTCGTTAAATCACACAAAGCTAAAAGGGTTACACTGAGAAATCAAATCGAGAGTAAAGAAAATACCCTAATCGATAAATTGTCAACGTCACAACTTCAAGTACTTAAACACTGGCTTCAGCTTCAAAATGAGAATACTCATCGATTCTTGACCTCAAGAAAACAGGAGAAACTTCACCAAAACATTGCCCTGCAAAAGTCTAAAGTAAGTAAACACAAAACACCTTCATTACCCATACCTACATGTAATGATTATCGACCCCAGGATGCTTATTCGTTTACGTCACCTTCATCGGCCTCAACATCACACAATCGCCCAGGACCGAAAAAAGCACAGCTAAACCGTAAAAAATGTACTCCACTGATGCATGGAAATCATCAAGTTAAACGCAGAACCCACACTGGTAGATTACATAATGTACACCACACACCTCCAAACTCGGCCTTTAGTCAGATCAACAACACAACTGGACGTGACAACCAGGGTAATAATCCTGTAATTGCATCCGGCCAATTCACACCCGTGAATTCAATCCATTCACCAGATCATAAACATCACAGACGGACCCACCGTGGCAGACGCAATACGAAACCACGAGCTAATTATAACAACTTCGAAAATGCTATCAATCTCTCGGACCGCACATTATCGGAGCACGAGCTCAGGATCCTGAGTAAAGGTCTGAAGTTTGTCCCTACGCCGACAAATGCAAACAAAACTGAACTCGTTACTGACATCAAACAATGGGGTCACCGAATGCGCATCAGGGAATACTTCGGTAATGACGACAATAGTAACACAGAGCTTGACGATGACCACACCTACAAGAAACCATTGAATTGGACGCCATCTCCGGGCAGAGATCTGGCCTTAGACTGCTATTTAAATGGAGTAGAACGTGCCATCTTGCAACACGCGCCCCACAACGCGCAACGTTCTAACATCACTAGGCTAGAACGCGAAGCTATTAAATCGCTTAAACGTGACAGTGGTATTGTTATTTTCCAAGCTGACAAAGGCGCAGCAGTAGTAGTGTAAAACAAAGGGGACTATCTAACAGAAGCTTACAAGCAACTAAATGGTACTGATGAAAACGGTAACAAGGTATATAAACATGTGGCCAGCGACCCCACGTCTGACTTCGTCATCAGAGTAAAAGAAACTGTACAAGAGGCCCACTCCAAGGGTGTAATCAACACCAATACAGCAGAGTATCTGGTAATGGAAAACGCTCAACCAGGAAATATCTATTTCTTACCTAAAATCCACAAACCGCAACGCCCACCTCCCGCTCGACCGATTTGTAACACCATCAAATCTGCCACAACTAACATCTCTAAGTGGATTGATGATCAACTACAACCACTGGTCGAGAAACTACCCTCCCATCTCAAGGACAACAACGACTTTCTCTGTAAACTTGTCGAACTGAACAAAAGTCATACCTTACCGCCAGAAACTACTTTAGTAACATGGGACGTGAAATCCCTCTACACTAACATCCCACATGATGGTGGCATGGAAGCATGCGACTACTTCATGCGCCTTGATAATTTTGCAAACAACAGAAGAGAAACTATCGGACAATTCATCAATCTCATTCTAACTTGTAATAACCTAACCTTCCAAGGCAAACATTACATTCAACAAACAGGAACAGCTATGGGAACACGAATGGCGCCGAGTTACGCAAATCTCTACATGGGTCGCCTTGTGAATCGCTTTTTGATAGAAGCTACTGACCAACCTCTTGTCTGGTTCAGATACATCGATGACATTTTATTCATATGGACACACGGTGAAGAAAAACTCAAAAAATTCTTTAACAAATGTAACTCCTTTGACCCACACATAAAGTTTGAACAAACCACATCAACTACAAGCATCCCTTTCCTAGACGTTCAAGTCATCATCAAAAACAACGGCGAACTTAGCACAGACTTATACACAAAACCTACCGATACCCACCAATACCTAAACTGGACCAGCTGTCGTCCACGACACACTAAAACATTCATCCCATACAGCCACCTTGGCATTGAGACTACGACGCATGTGCTGCGACGAGTTTTTTGAAAAACGAGCACGTGAGCTACACAACATACTACTTAAGCGAGGTTACAAGGATAAGTTGATTAAGGAATGTATCATGAAAGTAAGGAGAACATCAAGGCAGGAAGCGCTCACAAGCAAACCTATTTCCTCCACTAACCGTGTACCACTTGTAATAAATTACAACCCAGCACTGCCAAACATCCACAAAATCCTCAAGGAGCACCATCAAATACTCTTGACATCGTCCAACACACAGGCCATATTCAAAG
>NC_142520.1:14334700-14344700 GCF_964205215.1 Stylophora pistillata
ATATTTTCGCCGATGTCTGCAATTGGATATTATTTCACTTCGCTTGTTTAAAGAGGCTTCATGTGGATAAGACAAGTTAAAAAATTTCTCAGTGAGGCATAAATTGCAACGTTTTGTGGCATTGGAATATGATCTAGCCCTTGCAATAATTTTCCATGAAATCGAATAGTCTTCCCTCTTCTCCTTTAGTTTCCACAGGTACTTGCTCAGCTCTGTGTCATTTCGCCGTCTCTCGTGGTTGAACGACATTTGGTGGTTGCGCCATCTAGTCTTAAAATCTGTCGCTGTGAGGCCAACGTAAGTTTCAGTTTCTTCCCTGGTAGCGACTGTGGCTTGGTAGACGACCTCGCTTTGCAAACATTCTCCTCCTAAAGGGCATTCGTTTTCGTTCCTGCAGTTGCACAATCTTTGGGGGCGGCTATCCTCGGACATTTTTGCGTTCCTGATTGTGGCTTTGTTATGCCCGTCTATGATCTGTTTCATATTTGGTGTGCATGAGTAGCTCAGTTTAATGGTGTTTCTATTGAAAATTTTCCTCAGTTTGTGGGTGACTGGAAAGCACTTGTCAATAAGGTTAATGAACGCTCTGCCAATGTTGGTCTGTACGTTTCTGTTAATGTTAACAGAAACGTACAGACCAACATTGGCAGAGCGTTCATTAACCTTATTGACAAGTGCTTTCCAGTCACCCAATGTTAATGTTCACAAGAGGAAATATTTAGCTTGGCTTATAAAGAGGAAATATTATCAAAACAGACAAAAAAACAGTTCAAGTATTAAGAAAGAAAACCTTCAGGAAACACAACAGTGGGCGTGAAGTGACTCGACCAGCTTGTGAGTTAACGTTAAATTTTGTTTTCTTAGTAATGAGATCCGCTTGGGGCTAATAGTAGGACTGGAAGGAAATTTTCGTTATGGAGAGGTTCAAAAAATTAAAGGCCTATTTAGACAGCTGAAAATTGATGGAGGTTTGAAAGTAAAGCGCAAGCTAAATCTGTTTATAATCAATGCTACAGATATGCTTTTTAGCATTGTCAAAGATATTCATTTTTCAATTAGGGGTGACATTTTTTATGAGTAAAAATCTGATTTTCCAGAGTGAATAATGATCTTCTAAGTAAGGACAGCAGCCCCCTAAAAGGGGGCAGGGACCGCACTCGTGGCCGTAGGGTTTTTCGTAACCTTTTTACGTCATGGCATTGGCCCAAATAAGAATATGTCCGCTAAGCGCTTCAATAAAAGCGCGCGCGTGGAAGAGAAAACTGTTGCTCGGAAACCCTTCACGAAATTTAGTGAAATAAAACTCGCTATCTAAAGTCCTGCCGTGATACAGGCTGTTGCTTCATTGTTATTCTCAACTCTGAGAAGTGGGTGAGGTAGATCATAAATGATATGAAACATTACTCAACCACCTGTCCGTAGCTACCAAAAGTAAATGAATCATAGACCCTGTCATTTTATAGACCAAACTTTCCTTACAGCTCTAAGCAAATTTATTCTAAAATATTTCACCAAGGGAAAGTCACAAAGATCGTTCTTTCAATACAAAACTGATGTCAGGTATAACTGTATCACAGTCATTATGTTCTACAATTTTCACAGGCCAAACTTGATCTCCTAAAGCTTAATCACACGAAATACAGCTTTGAAATACAGCAACTTCAATGTGTGGTAGCCTAGTTCAGGTAAGTTTAACTTCAGTCCCAAAAACAATAAACACAACTTTGAAATTCTGCATAAAAATACTGAGTTTGGTAATGCTATGATAATTTTGCTTACAATCAATTATTGAGGTAATCTAAACTCTCATCACATACTCAAAAATTATTTACAAAATATTTCAAAATGGGATGAATAAAAACTGTCCAAAATACAAAATGTGAAGACCCTCAGTTTGTTTCTAGATGAAACTACTTTTTGCTGAATTTTTTAAACGTGAACTAATTTATGCAAATACCCATAAAAATAATTACATCTACTTTCCTCTACTAACAAAAATGTAATAATTTCGAAATGCACTGTATCAGTTTTCACAGAAACATCTGTCCATAAATTCCAAACTGATCAAAGAAAACTTAAAACGTATTCTCCGATATCAGTTTCTGTCCAACTAACATTTACTTTGATAATGAAAGACAAAGTTTCTACATAAAAGTTCTCTAAGTATATACTAAGTAGTATATACTCTTAGAATATAAATTAGCATAATATTGCCTTCTCCACACAGTGAGGAAGGTAAAACTGTACCTGTCACTTTCTACACACTCGATAGAGCCTATCATTTTATATTACCTTAGGAAACTGTACCAACATAAGGTTTCCATCAAAACAATCATTCAAGTCATTCCCAGAGCTTTCCCCGATTTCATAAAGAGGGAAAAGCCCTGGGTACAAGGTCACATATTTTAACTATTCGCGATCGGCATCTACAACAGTGTGAGACAACTCGAGAAGCTCTAACTTCACTGAGCATGCGTAAAGGAAAACTTGTCTGATTCTCCTTTATTCAGACTTGGAGACTCGGCTCCTTTCTTAAGAAGATATCTCACTGTCCCTTCAAGTCCATGGCGTCGTGCCATCATAAGTGGAGTCAAACCATCTTCGGTTTTGGACTCAATATCAACACCATAAGAAAGTAATATGTCAATAATGTCTTTGTTGCCTTTGACCGTGGCCCAATGTAACGAATTCCGTCCAGAGTCGTCTGATGAGGTCGGATTAGCTCCCTTACTAATCAGACACTGTACCGCCTCTACCTTACCCTCCTTAGCAGCTACCATTAGTGGTGTCTGACCCAAGAGACCTCTTGAGTCAACGTCACTCATGTGACTGACCAGCAGCTCAATGACATCAATGTGATCATCATATGAGGCCAAATGTAACGAATTCCGTCCACTTTTGTCTCGTAAAGCTGGATTAGCTCCTTTACTGATCAGACACTGCACCGCCTCTACCTTACCTTCCTTAGCAGCTACCATTAGCGGCGTCTCACCTAAGCCATTTCTTAGCTCAGTATCAGCCATGTGACTGACCAGTAGCTCAATAACATCAACGTGATCACCCCGTGAGGCCCAATGTAACGAATTCCATCCGGAGTCGTCTGTTGAAGCCGGATCAGCTCCTTTACTGATCAGATACTGTACTGCCATTACCTGACCCATACGAGCAGCTACCATTACCGGCGTCTCACCCAGGTCACCTCTTGGCTCAACATCAGTCATGTGACTGACCAGCAGCTCAATTACATCAACCTGACCCCTATTTGAGGCCCAATGTAACGAATTCCATCCAGAGTAGTCTGATGAAGCTGGATCAGCTCCTTTACTGATCAGATACTGTACCGCCTTTACCTGACCCATTTTAGCAGCTATCATTAACGGCGTCTCACCCGAGGTACCTCTTGGCTCAATATCAGTCAAGTGACTGACCAGCAGCTCAATGACACCAACGCCACCTCCATATGATGCACAATGTAATGAATTCCGTCCTCTGTTGTCTCGTGAATCCGGATCAGCTCCTTTACTGATCAGACACTGCACCGCCTCTACCTTGCCATGCACAGCAGCATACATTAGTGGCGTCTGCTTAGAAATATTTCTAGAGTCAACACAAAGTCCACGAGAAAGTAGGGATTCAATTTCGGAGACATCTCCTCTTCTTGCCGCAAAGCGAAGCTGATCAACACTTGCGTCCTTGTTTTGGTTCGCAGAAGTTGCACCTACGATGGAGTTGTTCAAAAATGAAAATAAGGGACAAACGACACTTATGGGAGCTGATATGGGAGAATTGTGGGAATATTTCATTAAATAAAATATGAGGAGCTGCTTTTATTGTCTCATGAACTCAGTAAAAGCAAAGAAGGCCCAAACTCTCTATCAGAGGATAATATTAGGAAGTTTTGTATGAGAGTCTAGGCTCCGCTCTATTTTGTTATCTGGTAGCGATTTCAAGCCATTTCCTCGAGTTACCTCAGGTCTCATCCCACCACTGCCCGTTTAAGGCTAAAACTCCACGAAATGGCCTAAAATCGTTATCAGAGAACAAAAATAACACAAACCACACTATCTGAAGGTTAAGCATATTTGCTGTATTATTTACGTAGTTATAGAGCAGAGCCTAAAGTCCCATTCAAAGCTTTTCTAAAGTGCCCATGACACTTATTTTGTTATTATTTTACATCAAAATGTCATGACCCCAGAACATGTTTTAGCAAGATTAGAGGTATTTTTCCGTTTTCTGAATTTTTTATCAAGCTTTATAATCCATAGATAAAATGTCTGGCCGAACAAGAGGGGGCTGGGCGCCTTTACTTCACAGTAGTAAGCACATTTTCTCATCATGCAAACAATTGGCCTTTGTAGTTAGTGATTTCCCTGGCTATTTCGGTGATGGGTTCGTGTCATTATGTCCGATATTTCCTGTTTTTCTGCCAAAAGTTTCTTCTCCAATGACTCGGAATTTAATCATATTCCGGAAAACGTGGCGATTGAATCCGAAATAGCAACTGAAAGCGATGACATGGAGGACGGGGAGGACAACACAGAAGGGCCAAATTCAAACGAGCCATTGGCGTATCGAAAAAAATGGCAAAGGGACAGAATGTTAACCAGTCGTTTCAAAGGTCTCGAATCTACGGAAAGTGGCACGATACGTGTATTTTTGCCGACTTTAGTTACCACATGTTTAAGCCGGACACCGTCGTCTTCTCAAGCCAGGTTCTCGACTCTTATGTAAGACTTAGTTTTAAGGCAAACAACTTGTAATTTGTTTGATATGGCTGGACACAAGCAAAAACATAAATTTTGTAATCAGCGCATCGTCTTAGATCTTTCGAGCGGGAGTTTACAACCTGCATCAGTCTTCCAGTTTATCTTGCGAATGTTAGTAGGTGTTGTTTTGGCCATCGGTGCACCGAGTTCATGTTAAATTTTAAAGAAGGCCATTGTTTTCAAAAGAGCCAAGAATGCACTGACTCTCTCAAATCGCCGTCTGTAATGGAAGATACGAGAGAGCCGATCGGTTGAGAAATCCTCCGGCTCGAAATGTACTATAATACACTGAGAACTAATCGAACGTTAACAAGACTAGGGGGTTCGGCTTACGCCTGAGTATTTCTTTAAAAAAACAAAATTCTTACGAGAGAATACTGCAAATCTAATGTATATTCCGCTAAAAGCTGCGCGATCTTCAACTTACACAAATTAATAGTCTTACGAAAAATTATAGTTACCCAATCACTTTTATTTGAATGGAGCCATTTTGTTAAGTGATAACTTCAAGAATGAGTGTTAATTCATCGTCTTCTTTGCTGTCCTCAAGGCCATCCTATCGTCCGCTAGCTCGGGCAATTTCATCCACGCAATTTCATCTTCTGTGCCCTTGCGCGCGTTCGAAATCCCGCTTGTTATAGATGATTTCTCCATCATCTCCTTTACAAATTCTTCTCAAGCCCGTCTCACTTTGAATCGCTGCATATTACCTTTACCCTTAGCCGCAGAATTTATCCGTAAAGAATGAATAAAAGTGAGATTTAGCGTAGATTGCTTTGACTTGTTTTGACGACATCCACAACTTTCCAATCAGAAACAGTTCTTCCCACGGCTAGGTAACAAGATCTAACAGAAATCAGCTAAGGCTTTGTTTCCCAACATTGCATTTTATTACGAATCAACTTAACGGCCTGCTCCCAGTTGGCTTGTTAGCTCAATTGGTAGAGCGCTGCACTAGTATCGCAGAGGTCAGTGGCTTGAATCCCGTACAGGCTTGATTTTGTTTTTCAGGTCTGATTTTCGCTATTGCTTAAATAGCGCTATCTACTGCGAGGATCGTGCATCATATGTATCTAATACCGCAGTACAAAGTATATGAACTTCACATATTTCATTGTATCTCATTTATCACTTTCACGGGTTTATTACGAATCAACTTAACGGCCTGCTCCCAGTTGGCTTGTTAGCTCAATTGGTAGAGGGCTGCACTAGTATCGCAGAGGTCAGTGGTTCGAATCCCGTACAGGCCTGATTTTTTTCTCTCAGGTCTGATTTTCGCTATTGCTTAAATAGCGCTATCTACTGCGAGGATCGTGCATCATATGTATCTAATACCGCAGTACAAAATATATGAACTTCATATATTTCATTGTATCTCAGGGAGTAGTTCATCCAGACAGAAGGTCAGAATAGACGATGGTAGAGGATCAAGGGCACACGACTTTGCACATGAGGCAGCAATTCTCCCTACACTCTTCTCAGATAGTGGAGAGAATTCAGAAAACTCACTACACGTTGAAGCAGACGTGGCAAGCGAAGTTGCGCCACTGGCATCCGCATCCAGCTCAGACCGAATAGCCGTGATTTTGTGAAGAAAATACTCACCCATCTCATTTGCCAGCCTAGGAGCAACCGTATGAGGCGGCAGAGCCCTGTCTACATGAAAGTTCAAAAGGCGTTTACTGGCCCGAAAAAGCCTTCCCTGGTCAGAACTGTTCTCATCGATATATTGTTTATAATAGGCCCGTCTAGACTCATTCATGACATGCAATGCAAACTTTCCTTGGGCTTTAAATACGGCGAGGTCCGAACTAAGCCTACTAGCCCGCCATTTTCTTTCAGCACTCCGTCTTTCACGTCTCGCCTTCAATATTTCATCATTAAACCATGGAGGACGTGATTGAGACTTCAGGTGGCGAGCCCGAACTGGCGCATGTTTGTCCAATACTGATCTTAGAGTATTATTGTAGCATTCCACAAGTTCGTCAAGAGTATTAGGAGGGTCACGACATAAGCTGGAATTACGAATATCTTCCAAAAACTGTTGCTTGTTAATTGCTTTGAGTTTCCGGAACTCAGCGTGCATGACCCAAGAGGCAGACAAAGCTGTTCTAAGATCACATAGGACAACGGTCTCGGCTTATAGACGGGATCGGCTTAAAAGCAAATGATTGCAGTATTGAACGTCTGCGTGAATTTGAAGTCGGTGTCCACTTTTGGCTTATTTTTCATAAAAATCCAACAGCTTCTGAAAACTAAAAGTCTAGGGTCTCGGCTTATAGCCAGTATCGGCTTATAAATAACTAATTACGGTATTCAACATATGCGTGAATTCACAGTCGGTGTCCAGTTAGCGCACTGCGCTCAGAAACTGAATCCACCTATTTCGCCTTTTCATAGCCTCTGGCCTTTGATCGCCCTCAAAGGAGTCTCGTGGAGCGAAATATTCTTTTCCGAGTCAGGGGTATTCAAAACAACCCCAAACTACACATCGAAACGGCATTTTTTTGGTATAAAAGATCGTAAATAATAGATTCCACACTCACTTTGCTTCTCTGATTTAATAAACTTGGTCTTACTCCCTTGACGTCACTAATATTTGGGTACCAGTACTCTTTCACGCGGCAAAAGAGATAGGGGGAGCCTGAGTTCGCTCCAATTTCGGACTTTTATCGTCTCGTAAAATAACAAAGACGCATCAGAATCACTCACAAATCTTACCAGACACCCTTAACATGTATACCCTTCTATTTTCATAATTTGATGCAAAAAAATAGGTGTCAAAGGCACTTTCACATTTTTCTATTATAGAGATCTTGGCCCCCCTATGGTAAAAGTAAAAAGAAAATTAAGACGAAAATTAAATTTCGTCTGACATCTGTAAATAGCTTTTCGTAGAAGGAAAGGCTGAAAATTGACCAACTGACAATGAAGAAGAAAGGCTTTATAGAAAGGATAAAAAAAATTGTCTTCCTTTGTAGACCCAGCTCCAAGTTTTGCCTCTCTCGCTTCTGTCTTTTTTATAGTTAAGTCCCTTGACGACACATTGTATATCCCCTTTATGGAGTAGCTTTTTCATCAAGAAGCCCAATTTAAAAACAAAATAAAAACATCCTGGCACAGCTAAGAATTCAGAAACGCATAATTTCTCAGTCCATTTGCACTCGGCAAAAATTACTTCAATAACAAAATGTTTCATTACGAAGCAGAAACAAAAGTAAACAGTTTACATAAAATGACTAAATTATTAAAACTGCACATACAAGAGCGTTCTTACATTTCATATTTGTTCACTCTTCAGCTCACCAATCATAAAACTATAAACATTGAAGCTTCAAGCACTGGCTTTATAAGTTTTACCAAGTGTAGCCTATAATAACTGCCTGATTCCATTAACTCTTACACATTGAAAACATTCTGATGGCAAAATCTTAGGAACACCTGTATTAGACTGCTGTCCATTCTCATCTTTGGGAACTTTTTTGTCACTCGTAGTAGGACCTGCTTGAGGAACATCCGCATCTTTTAGCGTAGTGTTCCCTGATAATGTAAATATTGTTAGAAAATAAGTATTCAACAAGTTTGGGATAATATACGCACACAGAGTAAATTACTCATTCAAAATCCAAATTGTTTTTAAATTGTTTTGATTAAATGTCCGGCAGCCGGCCATTGTCTCCTATAGGCTTAACGCCCGGAAGTCAGAAATTCTACAGAATATCCACTAAAAGGCTGCTTCAAACTTTTTAAGAATATCAGATACTTGTTTAGTTTCGAAAAACTATTTTTTTTATTCTGTGGACAAATTCTCCGAGCTTGTACATTTTTTAATATCGCTCAGTTGTCGTCAATAACAAATTTTTCGCTTCCGATCAGACTGTCGGGTACGGTCTCGAGTGGACTAAATGTTCGACAGTTAGAAATTCTCACTAAAATGCCGCTGAAAGGCTCATTCGAACTTCCCAAGACTCTGAGATGTTTGTGTAGAAATGTCAAGCGATTCCAGAACTGGATGTGTTTTTCAATGGACAGATAGACTCTTCAACGATTTCTAGTCACCATGTTGGCGGGGGGCAACAAGCCATACCTTGTTGTTAGGTAACAAGCCATAGTATGTCTCATGATAATAAGACGCGCATCGCTACCTTGGTTTAGTTTTCGCCTTCTTTCTTTTCCGGCAGTATCAAACGTGTGCTAATACAGCGTTCCCACGAATCCACTGATAAAACAGAAATAAGCTTTACATATTTTGTACTTTCTTATATAATCTGTCAAATTCTCCGTGACAAAACAAAAACAAACACTTGCCGAAGGTCTCAAGTCGGTAACGTTGTTACATCTTTCTACATTCCTCTTTTGCTATAAGTCTGGGTCGCTTGGAAGACTCTTCATCGGTTGGTGGTAACTCGACTGAGTTTCGACCTTAACTGCTCGTCAGATACAACCCAAACATTACGTTCACAAGCAGAAAAAGCTAGGGCGACAAGCTCTCTTCTTTTTTTCCCGTTACACTTAACCCTCTTAAACTTAGGTAATCTTTGACTTCTCCTGAGCCTCACTGAAGGAAATTTTGGTAAGGATTTTCGGATTTTTACTACTATGTAACTCTTGAAGCCATGGTTCGAAAAAATAAAAATAAAATTATTCAGCTTGAAAAAAACCGAAACCAGTTCTCAGTACGTTTTAATGCTACCACCATTAAGCCAAAAATTAAAAGCTGCACAACATCGATGGCCAGAAAATAACTTTTGATTTATGGAAACATAACTTTAAAGCTTAACTTCATAACGTCTTAGTTCTAACATTATCCGAACCAGACAACTACATTTGTACCAAGTACCTTTTAAGCTTCTCACATTCTTACGCACGACAAAAAAGTCCCTTCTACATCCCAGTACAATCCCATTTACAGCTTTGAAAAACTGATATGACAGTCTCTTTTTCCTAGAAGTTCGAGCGGGCGGTATCCTACAAATCCTGCAATCTCATGAGTTTAAAGAGCACACAGTATTCTTTCATCGAATATTTCATTTAATTTGGACCCTTAGCGGATTTCAATCCCCAGTCCGAATCCGCTGGCGGATATAGACCCCCTTCGCAGACATGGACCCCCCATACCAACCTTTCCTGTTAACCATCGTTTAACCCTAACCCTAAACCCTAACGCTATTCTTAAAATCGTTTTTGATTTCAACCTATCGTAACCGTACAATCTGTGATGTATAGTCCAC
>NC_142520.1:14577200-14594700 GCF_964205215.1 Stylophora pistillata
GTGAGTAATGGAAGGGAACAATAGCTATGGAACTTCAATTCTGGTACATAACAACTGGATGAAAATTCATTGGCTCGTTCTTAGACTGTTTGCCGTCGGCGTTTTACTTTGTATTCTTTCTTTCACTACCTAGATCTCATTGCTAATTCTCCTCTCTGTCTGCCATAGATTTTTTATGATGATTTAAACGAGGATGGTGAATTTTAAGCCTGGTGTTCACGTGAAAGAAGGTGTTATTCAGGCATACTCGGAAAAAATAATTCTAGGACCTGAGCCCTGGCCCAAGCAACAGCGAATCCTATGGCCAGTGGTAGAGCATCTGAAGTATTAATCGGAAAGTCGTAGGTTCGACTTCTATATTGGGAACGCTCGGAGTTCTTTTCTCCGAGTATGCCTGTGCCTTGCGGTGAATAACATCGCATTTAATTTATTATGTCAGTTCGGTGAATGTTTCAACGGATCAGCTGATACTTCCCGTACGTATTGATATTTTTCTTTCTTCTCATCACTTGACTGTTGATTTGGTATTGATATTGTTAGGAGAAATTCTGTCTTGGTCCCTAGAAGACTAAAACACCAGCTGTTCATTAAAAATTGAATTACGCCGAATAAGCTGCGAGTTTATTGACGCCAGCATCATGTTGCGCCGTCTTTAATTATGACTTTCCCCCAAATCCTTGCTGGTTTGCATGCTGTAATCGATATCGTCGGCCTTCCTGGAAATTTACTGGTCGTAGCAACGATTTTTATGGAAAGCAGGTTTCATGTAATGCAGTATGTTTTACTTGCCAGTCTGGCAGGATCAGATGTTCTCTTTCTAATCCTGGGTAACTCTCCAATCATCGCAAGCACTGCCCAAGAACGATGGTTGTACGGCGAAACAATGTGTAAACTTCATCTCGTTATTTCAAGGTATTATTACTTGAACACAGTTCTCCATCTCGTTGCTGTGTCATATGAACGGTACCACGCCGTTGTGAAATCACCTCTGACGTACGATAATTCCATTACCAGCTCAAAAGCCATGGTTATACTGCTAATATGGATTCTCCCTGTTGTTTTGTGCGCCGTCACTTTTTTCTTACATGCCGAATCCCTTTTTTATCATCCAAAACTGTTCTTTTGCAAGGTAACTACAAACGCCGGACGGTTTCTTGCTCTCGTTAAATTACTCTACTTTGCTAGGCCCTTTTTTATAATCTTTTTCCTGAACTGGAGACTTTTAAAAACAGTGAATTCCCTCCAGCCTAACGATCAACCAGTCATAGAACAGGAGAGCACAGGTGCAAGTTATAACCAGGGTTCGAGCCAATAGCAACAGCGTGAGGCGAGAAGAATCATCGATCGGAAGGCAACTGTCGATGTCTGCATCATAATCGCGGCATTTGTGCTCTGTTTTCTTCCTGATTGGACTGATTCTATTCTTCGTAATTTTTTTTACAGAAGAGTTTCCGCCTGAAATTGCTCAAACCACGCGTTGTATTTTCTACATCAGCCCTCTGACCAATCCGATAATCTATTCTGTTCGCGTTGGAGTTAAAAGAACGCTTAAGAGGATTGGTGGACTGTGTATGGCATTTCATTTGCCATTGGTACAGACAACGTGATAGGCTAGGTGTACATGATTCACGGCTAGCTACTGCGGGACTCCCTTCAACTGAGCAATCAAGAACTGCACAGGTAGCCCAATACCAGAGATGCCATCCTATAAGTAAGTAAGTAAGTAAAGACTTTACTTAAAGAGGGTAGCACTAGAATAGTATAAAAATACCAACAAACCCGTGGCCCTCTAAAGTTATGTACAATACAGAAGTTACGTATGATGCACGATCCTCGCAGTAGATAGCGCTATTGAAGCAATAGCGAAAATCAGACCTGAAAAAAAAAAAAAAAATTTTTTTTTTAGGTCTGATTTTCGCTATTGCTTAAATAGCGCTGTCTACTGCAAGGATCGTGCATCATACGTATCTAATACCGCAGTTCAAAATATATGAATTTCATATATTTCATTGTATCTGATTTATGACTTTCACGGGTTTATAACGAATCAACTTAACGGCCTGCTCCCAGTTCCTGCTCCTTGTTAGCTCAATTGGTAGAGCGCTGCACTAGTATTGCAGAGGTCAGTGGTTCGAATCCCGTACAGGCCTGATTTTTTTTTAAGGTCTGATTTTCGCTATTGCTTAAATAGCGCTATCTACTGCGAGGATCGTGCATCATACGTATCTAATATCGCAGTTCAAAATATGTGAATTTCATATATTTCATTGTATCTAATACGGAAGTTGAAAACTATGGCATAACTATGAGACAATATAACGAATAAAATACAAGAGGTAAGAGATAAAATCAATTAATAGTACAAAAGCATAACTAACTCACAAAATAAGATGATTTAAACTGGCCTGCTGCTCTTCAAAGAATTTTTTCCAAAGAGAGTTCCTAAAAGAATTGAGCGACGCTATTTTCCGCATGGATAGCGGTAAGCTGTTCCAGGTTTGACAGGAACAACAACTGAAGAGATCGCTGAATGCCTTAAACACTATAACCCACGCTTCCTTGCCAAAATGATTTCTAAAAGGTGTCTCTTAGAGAATTGTAATAGGTACTTTATTGGCTGAACGGGAGGGCCAGACTGGAAAATATTTGGCTCAGCGTCATGACGCGCGATCGAGCGCTAAAAATTCTCTAAAATTGTCTTTTCAAAGATAATTATTTATTTCCAAAGTTTCTATGATACGCCGACCACTTTCACTTGATTCTTCCGTCTAAGAGAAAATTTTGAATTGTTTTTTTTTTTTTTTTCTGAGCATGCGCGGGAGAGAGACTAGGATGAACTGATTTCGAATGTAACATTGCGGCAAGCACTGAGAAATATGTTGTAATATAGAGTTTAGATTTTTAACCGAAAAATGTGATTTAATGCATGGAACAAAGCCAAATGAACAATGACAAAAACCAGTTAATTGTATCAGCAAAACTCCCTTTAAACATATGATGTAACTAACTAAGACGAAATGCGAAAAGTAAAGAAAAGGATACACAACATGGCTGTCAAAACAGAAAGTCAATATAGCTTGCTGATCTTTTAAAAACCTTCGTCAAAAGGGCCACCACTGGGCGACCTCATTATTACGAACAACATATACCAATTGATACGCTCATAACACAAAAATATTTTACAACGAAAAACCTAATTTTTTCTCTGTTTCAATTCCTTTGAGTTCAATCCTTCCGGCCATACACACGTCAGCTTTCATTATGCTTTTCTGTAGGATCGTGTGCGCGAAGGCCCGTTTCTTGAAAGTCACGTTTCTTGAAATTCCCGGTAACTCAACGGACCCTAGGCGATGTTTTGAAATCAAAATTTAAAAGATAGGGAAGCAGGTTCTGACACCCAAACCGGTCCATTTTGTTTCTTTAGCTAATAGTTTTATTGTATCATTTTCCAAACTTTTGAAATCCCTATCTTGAATAAAAACGGAACATATCGGGACTTTCGAGAAACGGGCCCTGGGGCCGGAAAGGTCACATGACAACCATTCCTATGTATTCATTCGTCCAAAGTTTCCTTTTTCGGTTTTCATACATACAGTCTTTTTTAGATAATTGTCTCGCAAACCGTACACCTTCTTGAGCGCATCTATTGGAGCGGCCCACTATTAAAGGACGACCCTACTCCACTTGTCAAAATGACCCCCCCCCCCCTCCACCCATGTATGTCCCGAGGCCCGTCCCGATTGTGCTTGGCAAATCTGGGCAACGTTTGGGTTTTGCAGCAACTTTTTGCGGTTCTAGCAACTTCCAGCAATTTTAAAGGCTGATAGTTTCGAAAGAAACTGTTTGGGGCTGCGTCGGTGGGGGTAACGAAATAATTTGGATAAATCAACAAAGTTGAAATGGTAAATTGGCCACCGTAACGATTACAAAAGCTGACGTTTCGAGCGTTAGCCCTTTGCTCCGACGAAGGGCTAACGCTCGAAACGTCAGCTTTTGTAATCGTTACGGAGGACAATTTATCATTTCAACTTTGCTGATATATCCAAATTATATCCAGAAATTTTAGCCTTTCTGTGCATCTGATTGGCTGAGAGAGGCACAAATTTCCTGAACCAATCACAAAGCGAAGTAAGGCAAAACCGGTGCAACACCCAGTGGCGGATCCAGACCTTGAACTAAGGAAGGTAGGGTGGGGAGGGGGTTTGTGTGTGTACAGCTGCCGGCTTTTCTTCCTTCTGCGACTTTTTCCCCAAGGCTACTTTCGACACTCAATTGAAGATTGCTTAAATACAATAAATATAATAACATAAACAACATAAATTATGCCATTTGCTTTTATTTTAATATTTCTATGAAGATGTTTATCATGGCGTTGCAAACCCCACGATACTGGGTGCGACCAGTTTGACACATACAACCAGAATGCAATTTGGTACGAACCAAGAGAATTCTTTTATTCCACCTTTAACAGTACCCAAATTTGAATTTTTAAAATATTCAGGGCCGGTTATTTATACGAAGTCTAACCCAAACCGCGGTAATACGAAAGCAGTGAACCTCAGTGATTCTCCATAACTGGGTAGACTTAATTCTTTATTATTTTTTTTTTAATTATATTAATTTTAGTTTGATTCAATTTAATTTAATTAAAGAAATGTCCTTCCACTATAAGCTTTCGGCCATCTTGACACTGTTCACGAAAGTAAATGTATAGATAAGAGCTTCGGCTAAGTTGAAGACGACCTAGAATGCGGTTTTGCTAAACAACGGCTAAACTTTGTTCAAATAACCGGCCCTAATTGTGCGAATTCCTTTCTTCTAGGTCTTCAAGGCCAAAGAAAAATCAATTGATAATTCAGATCACTACAGTCAACCGGATACCATTATCACTTTAAACCGTAAGATCAGTGTGTATATTTTCCTTAGTACTCTCTTTACATTTAATGGAGATTTAGCACCACATTTAAGAAAAACGTGAGCGATAAGAGTGACCACGTGACCTTGTTTTTCTTCCCGCCATTTTCTCACGTTTGCTGGTCGCGCTTTGCCGTTTCTACGTGAAAGTAACCTGTTTTGCGTTTGCAGTACACATAAGATTTTTCTCACTTTTTCTTTCACACAGTAAAAGGTTATTATCGGAAAAAGGCACCAAAACTATTCCTTGTAAGTCATACAACCATGACAGGAACTCACGCAAAGCGAAAGCAGCAAGGTTTACGCAATTTTACGTGAAAGCGCAAGCTGACGTTGGCCGTTTCACTAAGCCGAGGTGCTAAATCTCTCTACTGCCCATAGTACTGAAGTGGAGAAGGTGTTCAACTATCAAGAGCTTCTCTGGTAGGTGATTATTTCCCTCATTCCCATGTCCTTTTTGTTTTACTCAACAGTGATACTGTCAGGAGAAATAACATGTCGATCACCTTCACCGTTAAGGGCTAATCCCAAACTAGGAATTCACGCGAAAATCAGCAATAAAATCAACATTGTACCACAGACTAAGCTGGATAAGCTCTGACTGACATACTGTACCTTAAAAGGAAAACAATCTTTACATTTACAACACAACAAACACCACACCTGTTCTGCCAAACCACAAATTAAATTATAAAAGAAAAGAGTTTTCCCTTGAGTTAGTTCATCTCCTATACTTTTACACCCTAACACCAGCATGCATATTCTCCAAACTCTACTTCATATATTTCCTAAAAATGCTGAAAAGGAGAATTTGTTTAACAGTCAAGAGCTTCTTTAATTGCTGATCATTTCCTTTATTCTCATGACCCTTATGTGTGATTCTCAAACCCAGTTTTAAAAAAGTAGCCCACACTGAATGGAGGCAGTTTGTTCAAAAAGTTTGTGTCAAATTTCCCATCTTATTACAACTCACTGATAACATGAATTCTTTATTCTTGTGACCTTAATGTGTGATTCAGGGGTGCTATTGCTAGGAGAATATAGATACTGGTCACTCTTGTGCAACCAAGTTTAAGTTTCAAACCCAGTTTAAAAAAACGTAGCCCACATCGAATAGAGGCAGTTTGTTCAAATCACATAATTATCAACGTTTGTGTAAAATTTCCCATCTCATACATCTCAATGATAACAAATTCTAACTCTTTGTCCAAACGGAGAAATGCTGACTTATCTAATATAAATTCTGATTAAAAATAAGTCACCATTATTGTATTGTTTTTGTGACAATTGCGCATGTAAGTAAAAATTACAAGCGGCTTCATGCCAAGCCTTTCATTTTGTACGTAAGACTGATTTTTTTATCATGGTAACTTTAAAATGTGTGCAAAGTTTCCAACACTCTTGTTGTAAGTTAGTGGCATGTCTTAAATATGGCAAAAACCATCATGGCAACTTTGAAATGAGTGCAAATTTTCCAACAATCATTTTGTAAGTTAGCAGCAGGTCTTAAATATGGCAAGAAAGCACTTGGTCCAACATTGTCTACCCATTTTTAAGATGACTACTGGTAGAAATGTAAAATTTCACCTATTATGGAAAGTGTCATTTTAGGTGTCAAAACCATAAACCTCTTTCATATTTAACTAAATTTCAGGTGGAGTCATTGCCAATTCATTTGTAGAAGTTACAAAGGGATAAAAACTTGTATAACCCATCATTTACAAGTAAAAGTTTTCATAAAAGTGTCACTTTTTCTTTGGTTGTCTGAGTATTGAGCTTTGAGAAGTCCTCTACCAGTTTAGAATTTTAATTACAACATGAGAGCATTCCAAACAGCTAATCCAAGAGCACATGCATGCTACTGAAATAATCATTACTAACAATACCTGCTATTCATAAAAGAGCAGAGGCGAATCCAGACCATGAGCTAAAGAGGGGGGGAGGGGGGTTGGTTTTTTTGGTGTGTCGTCTGCTGGTGTTACTTTTGCAATATTTATTTTTAACCCAAAATAAGGGGAGGGCCCAGCCCCCCCCCCCCCTCCCCCATTGTCTCCTCTAGATCCGCCACTGAAAAGGTCTATAAAAGAGATCTTATAAACACTACTAACCTAATGATCTAAGCAGGGCACTTCTCACATTGCATTTTAACAATATTGTGTCCCCCCTTTAAGGAATTCTTCTCATAGGCAACTTCCAAGCCATTTTGTTCCAGTGCGAGCTTTGGAGTGTGTGGAGAAGAGCTGGTAAAATTGGGCTGTTCTGCACTGGTGCTGTTTTGTGAAAGTGGTGAGAAAATATTTTCCCTTGAAGCTACGTCTGTTTTTTCAGACCTGGAGAGCATCTGGTCTTTCATAGATGATTCATGTTTCTCTTCCTGGACATGATAACGATTCTTGACATCAGAACTCTTTTTAACAACCTTGTCTGAATCACACAAATCATTGCCTGATGGTGAGGGGACAACTGATATAGGCTCACTCATAGTGTGTGTAAGCTTGTGGTTCCCTTTTCCTTCCCCACCTTTATCAGAATTCCGACTAGCAACTGGCTTGTCTGTGGAAGCTTCACTGGAAGCCGACTTTTCAAGCTCTGCTCTCTCCATATCTGACAAATTTTTATCTGTTCCTGATACCAAACTGTTTAAATCCTCAGCTGAATCAATGCTCACTTCATCCAAATTTTCACTAGAAGATGCTTCATCACCTTCAGGTGAAGACTGAGAAACAATGACATGCAAATGTTCACCTCCTTCTTTATCTTCAACTTTCTCCACTGTGCTTTCATTTTTGGCTGACACCTCAGAAATTTTACTTGCATCTTTCCCCTCAAATTTAGTTGGGAATTCTGGTGTAGCTTCTTCACTTATTGGTGACATGGGGTCATTACTGGTAAGTGCCAGCACAGAGCTTAACGATGGAGCATTGTTATAGAACTCCTGAAAATCAACAAAATGCAATGAGCTTCTACAAACAGTTCCAGATTAGCTTGATGTCAGTGATAACTTCTTTAAGTGACTTAAATTGGCAACAAGAGCATGGACATGCAACTAATTTTGGTTTCGGTATTCTGGTACAGCTTCTTCACTTATTGGTGACATGGGGTCATTACTGGTAAGTGCCACCAAAGAGCTTGACGATGGACTATTATTATAAAGCTCCTGAAAATCAATGCAAGGCAATGAGCTTGTGCGAATAGTTACAAATTAACTTGACCCCAGCAATGACTTCTTATAGTGACTTAAATTGGTTACAAAAGGATGGACATGTGACTAATTTTACATAGTTTTATTAATAAGCTGAACTGTAGACAAATTTTGATTAGTAGTTCTTACTCATGATCTATTGGAGAACAGTTGTAAGGATGACATCACCATTAACAATTTTTCCGTGCTCTATTTAAGAGACAAATAGATTCCGTGTTGCTGTGGGTCTGTTTGTGAACATTAGTGACACACTTGTGGATTTCATCAGAAGCCGCCAGGCAACCAGCAAAATAATTCTAGCAGCTATTCTCCACAACAGAGCCGGCTACTATGGCCTTTCCACCTCCCACTTTTTGTGTGTTTTTTGGAAAACATTCATTATATTCTAAAGGTAGTCACCAATAAAGGTGTTTTTTGTTGACAAAATGTTTGTCTCCTATTTGGTTATTGGCTGATTTTTGTAACAAGCTCTAACAATTCAATCAACAACACGATCAGTTCGTTGTGCACCATGTTGAATAGACTGAAGAGAAAGACTGATGACTAATCTGCCTCAATTACTGCTGAACTGTCCTCTGCCTACTCATGTCCTAATATATGCCTACTTCCAAAATTAATGAAGAACCTGAAGAGGTTTCAATTACCTTCTTTTCATGAAGCTCTTCAAGAACCTTTGGAATATCAGCGGCAGTACTGGGTGGTGATAAACCAAGCATTAAAAGATGTTCAACAACTTCTGGATGAAGGTTCAATTTACGAGGCACCTTAATTGGGTAAAGAAAAAGTTTATAGAAAATAAATATCTTTGTAGAGAAAAATGGGAAATTATCAATAACATTTATAGCAAGCAGTCACGTCAATCAATCAGTTAAATTTATTGTCCTTATGTGGGGCATGGTTACCCAGATTGCCCGAGCCAGAGGCTCATGTATGAAACACAAGACAGCAAACCACCCATCCCACCCCAGGGGAGGACATCCATCACACAGTAATCTTGTGAGTGGGAAATTAACTGAATTGAGCCTGGAATTTTTCTTTTTGACTAATACTCTGACAATTAAGGACTCTACACTACACCTTTTCAAACTCATCACTAAGGTCATAAAACTTTTGCCAGAAATAAAATTTTAGTTTCCAAAAAAAAAAAAAAAAGGAGAGCATTTTATTTTATTTCATTGAGTCATGAGACTTAAAACACTCAGTAATAAGGAGGCCAGAGCCTCCCTCATGACCTCTGAACAGTGGGTAGAAAGTTTCACTGAAAATTTGAGTGCCAAAGTTTATTTCTAGTTTCTGATGTGATTGCTTTCAGTGACTCTGACACAACCTAAGGAGAACCTAGGTGTTGATATGTTTGCTAGATTCTTTAACACTGATCAGAATGAGTTAACATTTTTGCTTCCAATACCTCATTAGTAATTAATTTGCCTTATTGTATGCTATACTATTCTCGTGATGTTAATTTGGAGAATTTGGTATTGGATCAGCTACGTACGTCTAATAATCCCCTAATTGACATTTTTCCATATTCTTATCACTTGTCTGCTTGATATTGTACTGGTGTGGTAAGGAGAAATTCTGTCTTGGTCACCCACAGTAGAAAATTAGACTGTACTTAAAAAATAACTTTGATCTCAAACTCTAACAGATATATCTCCTTGCTGGTGAATATTCCATTTATCAATTTTTTTCATCAGTAACTAGTTACAGACCTCTTTTGCTGACGAACGCCTTCCTTTGCGACTGCCTTTCCGTGATATTCTATGAACTCCAGCAAAGACTCCCACCAGGTCATCAGCATCTGACTTGCGCCTGAGAAACATTCCCTCACCACATGAGGAAAAGTCAGCACCTGGAAACAACATGTATCAAATTTTATCAGATCAAGTATCATATGCATGAGACTCAGAAAAAAATGTGCTATCTACAAAACATGTGCATACTTGCAGATAACGAGACCACTGGTTCCTTGTCTGTTGAAGCTGCCCCTTGAATTTCTGGGAGATGAACCAAACTTGAGTGCAACTTCTCCAAATGGCTGATGAGGGTGTCACAAAGTGATTTCTCCTTTTCATAGAGCTGGCGTGTGGCTCTGATGCTGACCCTGCAGTGCAAACAAAAATGCTTTTCAATTTGTAAAGGTAATTACATGATTTCCAGTGCAATTTGAAATAAATAAGCACGAGTAAATTTTTTCAGACTAACAAAATTGCATGAACCCATAGGGCAAGTGGAATTTGTGGTCTTTGAAAAAATTTACAAGTGATTATTTCTTCCAAATTGCACAAGAAAATCATGTGATTATGTATTAATAATATACATGAAAAAATACGAGGTAGCTTCTCATAACTACACAGAAGAGAAGTGCACGCATCACGTGCAAAAATAATTTAATCAAACTTTGCAAGTGACATTGACCTTGACATTTACATTGACCAATCATTCTGACCAATCAGAGTGTCTGGTTTGTTTGTTTCTTTTGCACTGAATTAACTCTCTTCTGCACTGAATTAACCGAAAACTGCATTCATCTTAACCAATCAGAACTGAGAAATTTTTTCATGTATATTACTAGACCATTAAATAACACAGAGATTTCTATGCAGGGTCACACGTGGGGATGGGAACAGATTCCAAGGGTCTGCATCTTTGCACCCCACAATCAAAAGAAGAGGCTTTGTTGGTATGACATAAAAGGTTTTGGTAAATTATGTTTTAGATTTAAGATTGTGAAATACTTTAATGCACTCAAATTTCACCTTGTTTTATGGGCAATAACTGGCCCCTTTTGTGCTACCTTTAAATCTCACTAAGTCACCTAAGGCAAAGTACAGTTTCTTGACAGTGTAAATCCTCCAAAATAGTTAAATACAGGTGTGATGAAACTTACACAGCTTTCATCATGGTTTGCTTTTCATTCTTTCTCTTGGTAGCCTCTTCTCTTTGTTTTTGATTCTTTATTTCTCTCATGGCAGAGTAATAGTCACTCTTTTCTTTAGAAAACCTTGCTTTCAGTTCTTTTCTCTCTCTATGAAGCTCATTCAGCTCTTCAAACCAAAGAGAGAAATGTGAGAATTTATCTAGACATCAATAAACAGATTTTACTTGACTGCATAAGGATTTATTTTGGGGAAACACTTGCTATCAATTCAAGGTCCTTTCTAAATTACCTAACTGTGAGTATGCATCTATGTTACCTTGACAAAAATTTTTTTTTCATAAGAAAATAATTTGGTAATTTTCAAAGGACATCACTGACAACATTGTTGAGGAACTATTTTCTAACAAGAGCAAGTGTTTCCTCAAGATATTAAAAAAAAAAAAATTAAAATGAAAGCACAAGACTGTAAACTGAGTGCTTCTATAATTGTTACAGTAGTAGTTGCAAGGTGTTTGGATATCCCAATGAAACAAGAACTCAAGTTTTGGAAATAATTTTAGTTATTATTTTGAATCACTCTTTAAACAAATAATAAAGACAGACTTTCAATTTGAATATTGTTTGCAAATGAATAACGTAACTGTCTCCTTGGTGCCGTGGAAAGATATTGGATCCAAAATCCTAGGCACTGGTCTTAGTAAGATCACCCATGACTTGTGAGGATATTTCTCTATTTTGTGCAAGTTGTCAATGAGCAAGTTTGCATGGTATACATGTATATTAATTACTATCACTGAAGAATGGTATTATTAACACTGTATCTCATTGGGTATCCAAACACATGGCAGTGATCAGGGCTCAACACCAACGGCAGCCCACTAGCCACAGACTGGTAGAGATTTAGTTTTGGCTGGTGATTTTCAATTTCCAGTTTGGCTAGTAAACAAACTGAAATTGTTGTAACATCCAAGATGTCACTAGTCACTTGGGTAGTAAGTTGAAGAGTTAGTGTCAAGCCCTGATGATGTGGTTTACATCTGCTTATTAGTAGTTGACCTACTGAATTGTTTACGAGTCTGAAAAAGTTTTCAGAGCTTCAGGGCTTGACACTAACTTTTCAACTAACTGACCAAGTGGCTAGAGACCACTTGGATGTTATGACAATTTCAGTTGTTTACTAGCCAAACTGGTAAGTGGAAATTGAGAACCACTAGCCATAACTTAATTTCTACTTGTCTGTGGCTGAGTGGGCTACTGTTAGTATGAAGCCCTGGAACTTGCCAGATTAGTTCTTAGACTTTTAAACCCTGCGAGTGACTAACAGCTAATTTCTCCTTACAATATCACCCCTGAATCGCACATTAAGGTCACAAAAATTAAGGAAATGATCACCAACTAAAGAAGCTCTTGATTGTTAAACAAATTCTCCTTGTCAGCACCTTAGGAAATGTATAGAAACACTATGGAGAAGATCCCTACTGATGTCAGGAGGGTAAAGGATTAGATGGCAATTTTTCCAAATGACAACTTTACTGTACATTTTGCAAATGGAAATAGAAACAAACTCCTCTTTAGTTATTTACCTTTTTTGATGCTTTCTACAACTGTACTCAGATGTTCAGGCTGCTGTATTTGTACTTCTTCCTTTTCAGCATGGGCGCCTGCTGAATCTAACAGGTTTTTCACTTTCTCTTCTCTTGCCTTCAAGGCATTTATTCTTTTCACACAGGCCTAAAAAATGGATCATTATTTCATAATAAATGTTTTGATAAAAAATATCCTATTAGTATACATACATACATGAAGTACATACATATATTAACTGACCACTTTCCATGGGGACTTTTCAGGGCCAATTCCCACCCAGCAACCACCCCAGGGGAGGACATCCATCACACAGTGATCTCATGCGTGGGAAATTAACGTCTCCTACCCCTAACCCTGCAGGAGACGGGACCTCCATTTATTCGTCCCTATCCGAGAAGACTAGAGTGTCTAACTCATTTCTTGACGTTGTAGAAAGGTAGCATATTCTTCTCACTTGTAATAAGACCTTGAGTGTTGGACCGGCCGGGGCTCGAACCCTCGACCTCCCGCACATCAGTCCAGCGCTCTATCCATTGAGCTAACTGGGAGGCACTGACTATTGTTCATTGTGCCAGAAATGAAAAAAAAAAAAAAATTATTTGCCAAACAAAAGGGAAAAAGATAGTTCAAGCAAAGTTACAAAATATTTTATACAGACAGAAAAATGTTCATCTCCCTAATTATTATAAGTACACATAAGTGCATTAATTTTGCAGGAAGTTTTTCTTACTCCCTAGATTCATAAAAATTCTGCTAGAGTCATTATCATGTGACAAAACCACACTGAAAAGCTGATCTGTATAAGTCTGCCTCATATAAAGCTGAGCTGCCTCACCACACAATGGCAATGCTGGATTTTTCAAGAATGTGAATTCTGTCTTAAACTTCGAAAAGAAAGTAACTAGATTAACACAAAATATGAAAAAATTAAATCTTTACAAGCTTTGTATGTTACTCACATCTCTCTGGGATCTTAACTGTTTCTGTTTGTCCCTCATCTGATCCACAAGCTGTTTGAGAGCTAAATATTCACTGTAAAGAAACAAAAATTATAAAAAAAAAAAAAAAAACATTCTTGAAAAAGTCCTTCTTATGGAAGGTTTTGGAATTACAAATATATGATGAAGCTGTAGGAAATCTCTCGGTGACTACAAAGATTAACTTTTTCGTTTTCAAGAGTGGCTGACTATTATTTTGTATTCAACTCTTGAAGAACTTTAGTTCTGCTTTCTTAAAAGTAAAATGCAAATAAAAAGCATACAAACAAGAAAAACACCAAGGCATCCTTATTTTGTAAGTAAACTAATATAAATACCTCATGAAAATAATCAGACTTTTTGATCATAGGGTGTTAATTCTTTTCTCCCAGATCTCTTTAGCAATTCTCCTGACTGACTGCTATACAATTCTTAAAATACTAGTCCTGAGAATTTGTATCAGATCAACTAATAATCCCCTTCATCACTTGTCTACTTGATATTGTACTGATATCATTATGGAAAATTCTTTTGTAGTCATTCTATTTGTTCAAAGTATGATATACCCTGCCTTAATTTGGGATACTTACTTTAAACTTCTCTTTGAACGCTTGAGTGTGTCAATCTCAGCAACTATTCTCTTTTCTTCACTTAACTTGAGCTGTTGTGCCTGCATCTGGTGTTCTAGTCTCCTGAAGAGAAAGATAAATATTTAAAGGGTCAGAAAACAAGCACAGCTACAATAATTCTTATAAAAGAAACAACATTTGAATGTTTGCAAAATATTTTTCAACATCCCCCCACCCACCCCCACCCCCTCGCCATGTAATTTTTTAGTTGCAAATGGCTGTTGTACATTTGAAGTAACTCTTCTTCACAAATAGGTAATCAAGTTAGGATGTAAGAGTACCCTACAAGGATTTGTAAACCATTTGAATGAAATACAGTGGAAGCACAGAAAGGGATATGTGGTATTTTGAAGTAACTCACTGGCAAAAACCAAAACAATACTCCTAAAAATAAGTGAAAAGATAATAGTAGATAAATTAATAAATAAACAAACCTCACTGCTTCATCTATTCTGGCTTCTGATTTGTACCTCACTGCTGCTTGAAGCTTTGTGCATGCATCATTCTAAAATAAATACTGAGTTCTTATTAACTGAGCGGGAGGTCTGTATGGGAGAATCTTGACCGAGGTCACCAGTACAGACCCAATGCAGTGAGGTCTGTACCAGCGACCGAGGTCAAGATTCTCCCATACAGACCGACCTAGCTCGGTTAATAAGATGTTTATTATATGGCTGTGTCTTATATGCCAATTTTTTATATTCTTTGTACCTTTTTTTTCTATACCGGTCTAGATGGGGAAATTTAAACTGCTTTCAATATTGATTTCAGCCAATCAAATTTGTGAATTTGGTAGTTCCCAGTCCTAGAGAGACACAGCCATATAATAAATAACATTATAAAAACTGAATCATTGTATAATGCAATTCAAGACTTTTTATTGGCTTAGCCATTATGGTATATGAGCCAATATACCATAATCTACAAATACGGTAAGCGTACACATCCGGTTAAAATTAAAAGGGAGCTAAAAAATTTAAGATTTGGTAATATTTGTCTAATATCTTGGGGTCGTTTCTAATAAAACAATTATTCCACTCGCACTTGTTGGATACGAGATGATTATAGCCAACTCGGCACTAAGTGCCTCGTTGGCTATCTATCATCTCATATCCACCGCATGCTCATGGAATAATTATTAAATATTATATGGCTGTATCACACACACACAGACATACACACACGCACACACACACATGCACACCCAAAAACACCTGAAGGGTTAAATTACTACTCACCCTCCCTCCCCCCCTCTTCAACCAACATTTCTCTCTACCCCAAAAAGTGGTTCAACATGACAAGTTAAACATGTAGGGGAAAAATATATGGGCAGCTAAAAAGAAAAAATTTTTTTGCCCCTACCCATCTCTACTTTTTATTTCATGTAGCCTTACTCAAGAATTTATAAAATTCCCTTTCAAATCTCGAAGGCGCTATTTTGTACATTAAGACAATGGAAAACGGACGAGATTTAAGTCATATAAATACAAATTTCAGCTCGCAAAATAACACTCATAAAACGTGTATTTGGTTTTGAATCGAAATACATTCTGTAATCATCTCTTAGAAAAAAAAAATAGACTAAACAGTTTTGCCTTTTCCGACACATTGTAACAGAAATTATATAACGGGGTTAATTGGCTTTAATTTTTTTTTTTTTAATTTGCGATGGTCCAATTCCAAATTACATACAAACTTGAGTACTATTTCACCAATCTGATACGTCGCCATCGACAGATAGATGATCGATACTGAGATCACATAAATAAAACAAGCACAGAAGCCAGTAAAGCTCTAATTAATTGAAAGATCACATATAATTCAAAGAGATAACATTAAAATAATTCGGAAACAGCGGTAAAAACCGCTTTAATTTCTTTTCCGCAGCGAACATGTCACTTACTAAAAATAGTTTTATTAGTAAACATACTGTGGCTGCGGTATTCGTGGCTTTGGGTGAAAAATACAACCTACCTTCTTCTGAACTTGAACGTTTAACCCTTTGAGTTCGACATCGCACTGTTTTCTTTCTTCGACGACTTTCTCACGCTGAGCGCGTAGCTCCTGAAGTTCTCCGTGCAACTTCTCTCTGTCAATCGGGGCAGCCGACGTGTTACTTTTGCACCCAGACGCCACCACTTGTTTTTCAAGTGATTTCTACAAGCAAAGAATTAAGGAATTTTAATCACAAATAAGCTGGAAGAAACAATTTTACGGCCGCGATAACAACAACGAAAACGACACGATCTCTTTCAATGAAAGGGACTCATTCAAAATCGGCTTAATCAGCAAAGTGCAACAAGTGTTACCAATTTCTCTTCGGTCACTCGAATTTTCCCCAAAACTTCATCCATTTGAAGCTGAAATGTCTTGCTGTCGGGGGGTTTAAGACCTTCCGATCCATCGCCGTCAACAACTGTGCAAGGATAAACAACGATTCGTGAGTTACTCGAGACGAACAAAAAGTTTTCCACTAAAATCACGCCAACTACTAAAAAGTACCTTGGTGGTTTGTCGGAGTACTGTTGATCGAATCTTTTAGGGGCGCTTCTTTCTGTCCATCCTCCACCACTCCACTATTTTCATTGTGCATTTTTCGTCCTCAGCAATGCTGGGCGACTCCTCGAAGACTGCTACCATAAATTATCGTGTCACATTTTGGCGATTGTTGGCACCAAAATAAATTCATTCGATAGAAAAGCCAAACACGAAGTGGCTTCAAATATGATCGTCCATAGTTGGCTTTGCATCATGGGTATAAAGCACGGAAAAGCCTGAGAATAGCACAATATCTTCCTAACTAGGGTAGGGCTGGGAAGTCTTTGATATTCTTTTCGCTTACTTATATGTTTTTCAGATTCATTTTACATTTATTTATTGTTTTAGACCTCTGCAGGTCACTGCAATTTCTTTTTCTCTGCTACAATCATGCTACGAAGGAAAGAAAGAAAATAATTGAAGAAAACCAAACTAACTAAAGTCTTCGATAAAATCCACAAGGCATTCTCTTCAACTTCGTTTTGGACCAGATTTCAGAAAAAAAAAAAAAAAAATCATCGTTAATCTAGATTAAACAAGTTTGGCACCTCGCCTCTCTTGATAAATATCATGTACAGAGGCAACGTGACCCGTGACAGTTTTGAGACCTCTACTTTTCCATTCTGAAACATTTTCAATTTTACAGCTAAATCATTTGTTTCAAACATAGATTTGCTCGACAACCCATGGCTACACACAGGCCTGCCCCACATTAAACTTTCCTTAAGCACTGCAGAAGACACAAACCTCTATCTAAATTATTCAGCAATTG